>NC_057800.1:594291136-594442032 GCF_018294505.1 Triticum aestivum | reverse complement strand
CTCGTGGGCCCCCTGTTGCTCCATCGACGTACTTCTTCCTCCTATATATACCTACGCACCCCCAAACGATCAGATACGGAGCCAAAACCCTAATTTCACCGACGTAACTTTCTATATCCACGAGATCCCATCTTGGGGCCTGTTCCCGAGCTCCGCCGGAGGGGGCATCGATCATGGAGGGATTCTACATCAACACCCTAGCCTCTCCGATGAAGTTTGAGTAGTTTACCTCAGACCTTCGGGTCCATAGTTATTAGCTAGATGGCTTCTTCTCTCTTTTTGGATCTCAATACAAAGTTCTCCCCCTCTCTTGTGGAGATCTATTCGATGTAATCTTCTTTTGCGGTGTGTTTGTTGAGATCGATGAATTGTGGGTTTATGATCAAGTTTATCTATGAACAATATTTGAATCTTCTCTGAATTCTTTTATGTATGATTGGTTATCTTTGCAAGTCTCTTCGAATTATCAGTTTGGTTTGGCCTACTAGATTGATCTTTCTTGCAATGGGAGAAGTGCTTAGCTTTGGGTTCAATCTTGCGGTGTCCTTTCCCAGTGATAGTAGGGGCAGCAAGACACGTATTGTATTGTTGCCATCGAGGATAACAAGATGGTTTTTTTATCATATTGCATGAATTTATCCCTCCACATCATGTCATCTTGCTTAAGGCGTTACTCTGTTCTTATGAACTTAATACTCTAGATGCATGTTGGATAACGGTCGATGTGTGGAGTAATAGTAGTAGATGCAGGCAGGAGTCGGTCTACTTGTCTTGGACGTGATGCCTATATACATGATTATACCTAGATATTCTCATAACTATTCTCAATTCTGTCAATTGCTCAACATAATTTGTTCACCCACCGTAAAATACCTATGCTCTTGAGAGAAGCCACTAGTGAAACATATGGCCCCGGGTCTATCTTCATCATATTAATCTTCCAATACTTAATTATTTTCATTGCTTTTATTTTACTTTGCATCTTTATCATAAAAACACCAAAAATATTATCTTATCATATCTATCAGATCTCACTCTCGTAAGTGACCGTGTAGGGATTGACAACCCCTTATCGCGTTGGTTGCGAGGATTTATTTGTTTTGTGTAGGTGCGAGGGACTCGCACGTAGCCTCCTACTGGATTGATACCTTGGTTCTCAAAAACTGAGGAAAATACTTACGCTACTTTGCTGCACCACCCTTTCCTCTTCAAGGGAAAACCAACGCAAGTGCTCAAGAAGTAGCAGATATAAATCCCAAGTGAATCAAAGAATAGAGCTATGCTCCCCGGCAACAGCGCCAGAAAATAGTCTTGATAACCCACAAGTATAGGGGATCACAACAGTTTTCGAGGGTAGAGTATTCAACCCAAATTTATTGATTCGACACAAGGGGAGCCAAAGAATATTCTCAAGTATTAACAGTTGAGTTGTCAATTCAACCGCACCTGAAAGACTTAATATCTGCAGTAAAGTATTTAGTAGCAAAGTAATATGGAAGTAACGGTAACGGTGGCAAAAGTATCAGTATTAGTTTTGTAGTGATTGTAGGCAAAGATCAATATGTGAAAAGCTCGTAGGCAATGGATCAGTGATGGATAATTATGTCGGATGTGATTCCTCATGCAACAGTTATAACATAGGGTGACACATAACTAGCTCCAGTTCATCAGTGTAATATAGGCATGTATTCCGAATATAGCCATACGTGCTTATGGAAAAGAACTTGCATGACATCTTTTGTCCTACCCTCCCATGGCAGCGGGGTCCTATCGGAAACTAAGGGATATTAAGGCATCCTTTTAATAGAGTACCAGAACAAAGCATTAACACTTAGTGAATACATGAACTCCTCAAACTATAGTCATCACCAAGAATGGTCCCGATTATTGTCACTTGGGGGTTAACGGATCATAACACATAGTAGGTGACTATTGACTTGCAAAATAAGATCAAGAACTCACATATATTCATGGAAACATAATAGATTCAGATCTGAAATCATGGCACTCGGGCCCTAGTGACGAGCATTAAGCATAGCAAAGTCATAGCAACATCAATCTCAGAACATAATGGATACTAGGTATCAAACCCTAACGAAACTAACTCAATTACATGATAAATCTCATCCTATCCATCACCGTCCAGCAAGCCTACGATGGAATTACTCATGCATGGCGGTGAGCATCATGAAATTGGTGATGGAGGAAGATTGATGATAACGATGGCGACGGATTCCCCTCTCTGGAGCCCCGAACGGACTCTAGATCAGCCTTCCCGAGAGAGATTAGGGCTTGGCGGCGGCTCCGTATCGTAAAACGCGATGAATTCTTCTCCCTGTTTTTTCTCCGCGAACATGAATATATAGAGTTGGAGTTAAGGTCGGTGGAGCCTCAGGGGCAATTAGCTAGAGTAGCTCTATGCAAAGCATTGTAGACATAGAAAATTTGCAAAATACATACGACTCTAAATGTGACAGACCCATTGACTAAATTTCTCTCACAAGCAAAACATGATCACTCTTTGGGTGTTAATCACATAGTGATGTGAACTAGATTATCGACTCTAGTAAACCCTTTGGGTGTTAGTCACATGGAGATGTGAACTAATCACATAAAGATATGAACTATTGGTGTTAAATCACATAAAGATGTGAACTAGATTATTGACTCTAGTGCAAGTGGGAGACTGAAGGAAATATGCCCTAGAGGCAATAATAAAGTTATTATTTATTTCCTTATATCATGATAAATGTTTATTATTCATGCTAGAATTGTATTAACCGGAAACTTAGTACATGTGTGAATACATAGACAAACAGAGTGTCACTCGTATGCCTCTACTTGACTAGCTCGTTGAATCAAAGATGGTTAAGTTTCCTAGCCATAGACATGAGTTCTCATTTGATTAAAGGGATCACATAATTAGAGAATTATGTGATTGACTTGACCCATTCCGTTAGCTTAGCACGATGATCGTTTAGTTTGTTGCTACTGCTTTCTTCATGACTTATACATGTTCCTCTGACTATGAGATTATGCAACTCCCGAATACCGGAGGAACACTTTGTGTGCTACCAAACATCACAACGTAACTGGGTGATTATAAAGGTGCTCTACAGGTGTCTCCGATGGTACTTGTTGAGTTGGCATAGATCGAGATTAGGATTTGTCACTCCGATTGTCGGAGAGGTATCTCTGGGCCCTCTCGGTAATGCACCTCACTATAAGCCTTGCAAGCAATGTGACTAATGAGTTAGTTGTGAGATGATGCATTACGGAATGAGTAAAGAGACTTGCAGGTAACAAGATTGAACTAGGTATTGAGATACTGACGATTGAATCTCGGGCAAGTAACATACCGATGACAGAGGGAACAACATATGTTGTTATGCGGTTTGACCGATAAAGATCTTCGTAGAATATGTAGGAGCCAATATGAGCATCCAGGTTCCGCTATTGGTTATTGACCGGAAATGAGTCTCGGTCATGTCTACATAGTTCTCGAACCCGTAGGGTCCACACGCTTAACATTCGGTTACGATCGGTATTGTGAGTTTATGTGTTTTGATGCACCGAAGGTTGTTCGGAGTCCCGGATGAGATCAAGGACATGACGAGGAGTCTCGAAATGATCGAGCCATAAAGATCAATATAATGGAAGGCTATATTCGGACATCAGAAAGGTTCCGAGTGATCCGGGTATTTTTCAGAGTACTGGGGGAGTTACGGGAATACGGGAGTACATATGGGCCTTAGTGGGCTTTAAGGGAAAAAGAGGAGAAGCCACGAGGGCTGGCCGCGCCCCCCCATGGGCCTAGTCCGAATTGGACTAGGGGAGGGGCTGCACCCCCTCTTTCCTTCTCCTCCCCTTCTACTTTCTTCCCCCTTCTAGTAGGACTAGGAAAGGAGGAATCCTACTCCTACTAGGAGGAGGATTCCTCCCCTCCTTCCTTTATATACGTGGGGAGGGGGCACCCTAGAAGACACACAAGTTGATCAGTTGATCTTTTAGCCGTGTGCGGTGCCCCCTCCACCATAATCCACCTCTGTCATATCGTAGTGGTGCTTAGGCGAAGCCCTGCATCGGTAGCATCATCGTCACCATCATCACACCGTCGTGCTGACGGAACTCTCCCTTGAAGCTCTGCTGGATCAGAGTTCGTGGGACGTCACCGAGCTGAACGTGTGCTGAACTCGGAGGTGCCGTACGTTCGGTACTTGGATCGGCGGATCGTGAAGACGTACGACTACATCAACCGCGTTCTCGTAATGCTTTCGCTTACGGTCTACGAGGGTACATGGACGACACTCTCCCCTCTCGTTGTTATGCATCACCATGATCTTGCGTGTGCGTAGGAAAATTTTGAAATTACTGTGTTCCCCAACATGGATGTGGATAGCGAGAGCTCGGGCGCTTGCTCGTATGATCCAGCGCTCTTACCATATATAGAAAATGCAACCGGTCCCTCCGCATGCGCTTCCAAAAAAGGAAGCACCCTGGTCCCTTGCCACCATCTTCCTCCCACGTGATCGTGTTCAGCCAGTCTAGATATTGTTGTCACGTGCATTCGTTGGGGGTTCATAAATTCTTAAAGGTCATAACTTTTGATTCAAGCATCAAAACCCAGTTCATTTTCACCATTGAGTTTCTCACGGTGAGTTCTTCAAAACTAGATCCCATATGGGTAGGTTTCGTCAAAAAAAATTTTGTGGGCAACTTTGGGTGCAATGGAGGCAACTATAGTGTTATACTGAAGCAACTTATTCTTTTTATCCTAGTAGACTGTCTATTAGGTTGGTTTGCATAAAACCAGAAAAAACACAAAACATGAGACCTCTTTAGTGCTATATACAAAACAACTTCGTTGGACAATGTGTTTTTGCTAACATTATCCCAACTTGCCTATCATGGCTACTCGGTTGTCTATTGTTTGATGGTTAGTTGCCTACGGTTGATGTTTAATTGCCTATAAATGCTATAAATCACGTACCATTGATGCTCAGTTACCTGATATTGGTAATTAGTTGCTTATCATTGCTGCCCAGTTTCCTAACTTTGTAGAAATAGTTGAGTACAATATTGTGAAGTGGTTTATCATTATTTTTCTAAGTTGCCTACAAATACTCTAAAGTTGCCTCGATTCACCAGCAAGTTGCCTACCATAATAAAGCAATAGCAGACAAAAGAGTATCAACTGTAGATGGCATTATAGTACTATAGGCAATTTAGAAACAACGACTTATGAGCATGAACAATAAAAAAACTTAGAAGTACCAGTGGTGAAGTTAGGAGAATGTCATACAAAATTAACTAGGACACAAATGACAAGTTGCCTATTTTTAGCACTAAAGTTTCCTCTAGTAGCAAGAAAGTTGCTTATGAAGGTGATGTGATGTTATCTGCGTCTATTTTGAAGTTGTTCTCTATTACTAGTTCGTTGCTTATTGTTGGTAATTAGTTACTTTTAATGGAGTGAAGTTGCTTCTGTTTAGCACTAAAGTTGCCTTATCTGGTATTAAAGTTTCTTTTTGAAAAAAAAATCATCGAAACATATCCATGTGGGGTTTAGTTTTGAAGAGTTCATCACGACCTGGGTAGCCAATACTCACGCGCTTAGTAGTGTTGGCGGGTAGACTCCCCCCTAGAAAAGGAAAGCACACAGATCTTATACCATCCATCCCCACATATATAGTTTCAAAATTTGAAATCATGATAAATGACTTAGATCCCATAAAAACCTTTTAACACTGTAGGCAACTTAGGTACCTTATGGACAACTTCCATAGTATTGCGGGAAATTGAGGATCACTCGTAGCCAACTTCATAGCGACGTAGGCAACTTGGTTTCTGAAGCCATGTTGGAGAAGTTTCCCCTCTATGATAATCAACTTTCACAATATGGTTGGCAACTAAACAATCTACAACTTAGTTTCTGAACCATCATAACCACGTATTACACTAGTGCACACAACTAATTAGGAGGCTACGAGGCGAATTCACTTCTACACACGATGCAATTCCTCTAGCATCAAAGTCGTTGATCTTTAGCACTAAAGTTGCCTCATATAGCATCAAAGATGCTTTAGAAAAATTTTATTAAAACATAGTCATATGGGATCTAGTTTTGAAGAGCTCATCATGAGGAACCCAATGGTGAAAGCGGTTCTCCGTTCTGACACCCGGTTCAAAAATTGTAGCTTTTTGAAAAAATTGAAACGAAATAAATAGGTGACGTTAGCACATGCATGTGCATCGGCGGTGGCTATCCACATGCACGCTGGCACCGTCCCCACACACTGCCATCAACTCGTGTGTTAAATAGTCAAAGCATCAGCACATGCATACATCGAACGGCTCACACGCGTGCACTCGGCTTCGCCGAATTGTGCAGATGCACGATTAAGTATTTGGGCATATATAATCTTGAAATCCCCATAAAAGTGGTGCACTAACTCTAGTTTGGATAACAAACTCATAGAAATCTATCAATGAGCTGACCCGTGTCATTGTTTTTTACCCAAAAACCCCTGAAACTAGTGGAATTTGTATGATGAGGTCCTCAGCTTAAAATCCCCAAATCTACCACCATTTTGGTCGCAACAAAGGGTAATTGCATAGCTGGATCCCATCAGCGGTCGACTGAACCAACCAGCAGCAGCGTGTTTGGTTCTTTATGTCTAGATTATTGTTTTGCAGAGTATTATTTTCAAGAAATAGTTGTTCCCAGTTTTACCAATAGTTATTGTTGCCTTCTGGTAAAAATGTACCAAACAGTATCTCAACATGATGTCTCCACATCAATGAGATCCTCCGGGTCTCACTATGCTTAAAACATCTACCTGTTCAGGATCTTTTCTTTATATTTTACTTTCGTTTCAGCCATGTGGATAAACTACAACAGTGTATCCAATTGAGTTATAGAGTTTTGAGGTGTGCTATTTTTGTTCACATGACAATTGGGAAGACCTGACGAACCATCAAGATTTTGCTTTGTAACTATATATGTCCAAGTAACTGTGATGAATTCCTAAAAAAGTAAATGTGATGAATAGAAGGTTGCTTCCATCTTTTCTGTTATATCTTGCAGGTTGTTCTCAGAGTAATGCAGCGTAACAAGAAGTTATGTGGTTGCAGTTCTTTTATGAGAACAATGGCGGTGGACCTTCAAAGTAGTGAAGGTAGAAAACTTTGCATCTTCATATAGTTATAGTGATGTAATAGAAAGAATTCCTTTATTTCTCCTGATTGTAACTTGTGATTGTATTGCTCCAATAATATTTTTCGTATATATGGGACTAATGTTAAGTTTATTTCTGGTGGTATCTTTAAGTTAGCTTGCGTTTTATGCTCCGACTATACAAAATGACTAAAAAGTTACACGCGTCAGCGAAAATCGGCGCAGCAAAGTGCGTGTTAGCTTCTAGTAATTGCTATGGACAGTTAAAAAAAATCTGCTATGCATATGGATAGTGACACTTTTTCATTGTGCATAGAAGGACATTTATTATTGCTATGTACAGCAGTTTGGTAAACAACACAATTTTTGTGTTTGGTAAATCTGCTATGTACAACAGTTTGGTAAAAAACCTATTGTCCATAGAAATTATTGGTTGCTATTTGATTCATGCTATTTCAATGGACATTGAGCAGGTTCATATCAATTTATTATTGTTTCAATGTTGCATTGTAGATGGACAACAAGCAAAAGTGCTAATATTTGCGCTCGTGTCATATATGCTTGTCTCGATGATGACATGGCAGTTCTGTCTAGAAAAAGAAAAAAAAGCGTGTTGTCACATGTTATGGGCCAATAGATGAGAGCCAGTTGTTGATATATGCTATGTCTAGCGCTCGACGCCTACGCCCAAACACATCCTTAAGCGGCGTTTGGTTCACGGGCAAGGATACCTGGCTAATGATATCCTTGATCTATGGTTGGGGATAGCCAATTTTGGTCGGTTGGTTGTGAGGGATTATGTGAGTTGGATAATCACATTTTTTTTGTTTGGTAACGAGGATAGATGTGGCTAAGGATAGCCATTTGTGTGTTTGGCTGAGAGGATGAAAGAGTGGATGAGATTACCCCTATGATATGTAATTTTAGCAACATAGATATATCGAATATGGTCCCAACTTTGATTTCCAAATTTAGAAGTAAACTTTAACATCACATACCAACATAAAATGTCAACAACAATAATTTTGAAAATATGAATTAAAGTTCAACTTCATAATCCAACATCACAGACAAGTAGCAACTATACATAACAAACTAGTAGTGCATGAGATGGTGCTATGAAACAGTACATCATATCTGAATTATATAGCCCATAGTTCATAGTTTGGTTGAGAGCATCTCCAACAGCCACGCACTGGAAAATTTGTGTTTTTTTGCACGCGCAGCCGCTCCGAGCGCTACAGCGGAGGCACAAAAATTGCGCGTGCGGAATAAGTGGTTCAGCGCGCGGGGTGAAATGGCATCGTGTGCCGTTTATTTGTTGCGCCCGCTCCCGCGTGCTGCACACTCGAGCGCCTGCACCGCAACTTCCACCTACCCCAATCCAGGCGCTGGCGCCACCGCCCGCACCACCCCATTTGTTCTGGCGATCATTCCGGCGCTTCCCCGGCCTATCCCCGCGCCGCCGCTACTTCCCCCGTCTCCCTCTAGTCGACGCCGCCCCTCGCGTGCGCCATTCCTCCGGCGAACTGCTCCCGGGCGCCCACAAGGTGTTCGACAAAACGCTTGCAAGGTATGTATTGCTTCAACTTCACATTTTCACATGAATTTGGTGCGTGTTGTTTGTAGTTTTTATAGACTAGTTTAAATTCAACATTGTAGATGAGTTTGTCATATGATTCTTCCGAAGAAGAATTTGATATTGAAGAGGAGGAGGACCTTGCAATGATCCTAGCTATGCACATCAATAAAAAACCGAAGCACGGTGGTTCGGTTATAGGTCGGCAGAAAATTTGGAGGGATAAGATCGATGACGACAACAGATTGATGAGGCACTATTTTGTGGATAATCCCGTGTACCCCGAGTCGTACTTCCGGCGCCGGTTTGGGATGAGCACCGAGTTATTCAGGCGCATTGCAGAGAAACTAGCGAGCCATGATCGAGTTTTTCAGCAAAGGAGGAATGCCGCCAGAGAGCTCGGGCATAACACCTTTCAGAAGGTGGCAGCTGCTTTGCGTATGTTGGCATACGGTATTCTGGCTGATCTAGTTGATGACCATTTGGCCATGGGTGAGAGTCAAACCATCATGTGTGTCAAACGCTTCGTAACAGGAATTGTGCAAGTGTTTGGCCCGGAGTATTTGACATCTCCTAATGCTGAAGACGCCGTAAGGCTTTTGGAGATGAACAAAGCTCGCGGGTTCCTAGGTATGCTTGGCTCAATAGATTGGATGCATTGGAGTTGGAATAACTGTCCTAAGGCATAGCATGGACAATTCCACGGCCAAAAAAAGGGTTTCACTATAATCCTTGAAGCGGTGACCGATCAAGAGACTTGGATTTGGCATGTTTTTTTTGGAAGCCTGGATCTTTAAATGACATCAATGTTGTTAATCGGTATCACTCATGAATAAGATTGCAAGTGGTGAACTGTCACCGGTGCAGTTTGAAGCAAATAACCATACATACAACTATGGCTACTATCTTGCGGATGGCATCTACCCAAAATGGCAAACATTTGCGAAGCCATTGAAAAAACCGGAAGGTAAGAAAAATCTTGACTTCCACAATGCTCAGGCGACGGCTAGGAAATATGTGAAGAGAGCTTTTAGGATTTTGCAAGCCCGATTTTGCCATTGTGAGAGGACGGGCTAGATTTTGGGATCAAAAGATGTTTTGGTACATCATGCACGCTTGTGTGATCATACACAACATGATCATCCAGAATGAGCATGGCCAAGATTTAGACTACTCTCAATATGAGCTCTTGGGACATCCGGTGCGAGTGCGGCGGAAGGCTGTGAGGGTCGCCTGATTTGTTGCCTCCTATCATGCCATTCGATGTGCCGAAACGCATGATGATCTTCAGGAGGATCTCATCGAGGAGTGGCAGGCATGGAATGACCGACAAAGAGCATCATGATTTGTATGTTTGATCTTGTATGTTTGATGTTGTATTGTTGAACTATTTATTGTATTGCAAAATAAACTACTCTGTTTGAGTTGTAATAATAAAATCGAACTATTTATTGTTGATTTATTTTGTTTGTGTTTGATTTTCTTGGTTATGTTTGGAGTGCATATATTGTTTGTGCTAAGCGCGTGTAGTTTTTTTGCAGCGTCTGCTGGAGCGGATCGCGCGCGCTATACTTATCATCGACCGCCGGAGCCAGCGCTCTGAGACGTGCAAAAACTTGAGATTCCAGCGCTGTAAACGCTTTTTAGCGCGCCTGTGACCAGGGTGCGTTCGGGCCTAGGCGTCGAGAGCTGGACAGGACACAACCGCCTTCTCTATTTGTCTCACACTTAGCCGAGCGACATGGCAGACTGAGATCTAGTGACTTCACTTGGTGAAGTCACATTGCAACTTTAGCCATCTAATCTTCATCCAAAACACATCCAACGGTCTACATGAGACAGAGGCAAAAGCTACATGACTTAGCAGTTTTGCAGTCTAGCAGCAAACAACAGTACAGTCTAGCAGCAAACAACGATACAATGTGCTTCAATTCAGTTTGATTTGAACAGATTGTAATCCAAAAAATTGAACAGATTATACAGTACCATATTATGCAATCAAAGTTGAACAATTCAATTGTATTTGACACCGAATCCAGTAGCATTTGACATTAAAAGGTTGTAGCACATAATATTCGAATGCTACATCAAGAAATGCAATATTGAGTAATCATTCATGTACATAAAAGTAATCCATTTCACTTGTACACTTCGGCCAAAAAAGACTATGATTAACTCCTCAAAATACTGTAGTTAACCTGTCCAAAATAATACCTAACAACTTTGAAGATACTAGATCAGATCATCATAAAGATAGCATCGTCAACTCGTGAAGTTGTCAAGAGCTCGGTAAAGCTGTCAATTACATCATATTCTTGACACTTCTCACTTTCTCCTGTGGGACTTCCTCTGTCTGTACCATCATTCTCCACTTGCACTTGAGGCTGCACACTATCTTTTTTTCTTTCATTGTTGTTGCTGCCAATGAAGGGGAGCCTTGGCGCAGTGGTAAAGTTGCTGTCTTGTGACCATGAGGTCATGGGTTCAAGTCCTGGAAACAGCCTCTTACAGAAATGTAGGGAAAGGCTGCGTACTATAGACCCAAAGTGGTCGGACCCTTTCCTGGACCCTGCGCAAGCGGGAGCTACATGCACCAGGTTGCCCTTTTTTTTGTTGTTGCTGCCAATGTAAATGAAAAATCATTTTGTTAGTTTAGGATTGAATAACATTAGATAGTACATACATACTGCAACTTACCTTTGCTTCTTTTTTTGTTTTTGCCGCTGATTTAGGTTTGCTTTCTCCCCTTGTGTAACTTATCAAACCAAGTCTGCTGTTATGACCGGGCAGACTTATGTCCGTAGGAGGTCCACTGGCCAGGTTTAGTTAGGGGCTTAGCCCACAAGTTATCTATTTTATTTCCATCGTGGTTATATATATTAGTTGTAAGACTCTTTGAGAATCAAGCAATAATACTAATTCTATTGCCCGGCTCCCAGAGGAGCCGGACCCTAACCCTAGCCGTCTCCTGCTCCTTGCGTCGCCGCCTCCTCCCTCGCGCAGGACGGCGCCCTGCCGCCGGCGGCCGCGAGCTCCGCCACGTCCAGTATCCTCCTTCCCCTACAACCTCCGCCCTAGACCCGATAGGGTCCTAACCCCTACCATTTTCTTTTTCCTTAAATTTTTAGATGAAACCTCCTTCTTCTTCAGTTTTGCGAAACTAAGCAAGTCATTGGCTTGCTGCACATTTGGAACATTTTCTTGGTCATTGGAACATCCATTGGTAGCTCTAGTAGCTGATGCATTGAGTTTATCCTCTAGTTGTGGCCAAAGATAATCAAGTGCATTTTCTAACAACAAACGACATTCGGGAGAGTTGGCTATTTTATATGCCATATCGTGAAATCTATGAGACATATCTTTGTATCAAAGTTGAGCTTCCAATTTTGGATTTTCTACCACTTTCCTTCCTTATCTATCTTGTATACTTTCATTGCGTGCTTCTCTAGTCCATCTCTGTGGGACATAATGTGTTGGCAATGTCTTTACATTCATCAGATCAAGAACTTTCAAACTATGTCCACACAATATTCCCGCCCTATTGAACATTTGACAACTACATGAAGCTGTTTGGGTCAAAGGATCACCAATCACTATGCTAAAGAGTTCAGTTAGTATGCTGGAGATGTAGTTTTACTTGCACATCACTAAAATAAATAAGTTTCAGTTTAGCAAAGTTAGTTAAAATATGACTAACAGAAATCAGCTTTACTTAAGGACTGAATATGTACATGAGCTGAACCTGTACATGAGTCTGATCTAATCAGCTTGCTTAGGTACTGAATCTGTACATGAGCCTGATTGATAATCAGTTTGCTTATGTACTGAACCTGATCGGTACGAGTATCTGGACCTGTACATGTACTGAACCTGTACACCCGGCCAATCGGCCATACCAAACCTCATGTTCTACATACAGATACTGAACCGGCCAGCAGAGACATGTAAAATTACCTCTGCGAGCGTGACACTGACAACACGTTTGGTTGTGGGTAATTAGATCTAAAGAATGAGAATTGAAGGGGTATGAGACTTCAAATCTACTGTTTGGTTAGAGGGGTTGAGAGTTTAGAAGGGAATAGGCATGGGACTTTCGACTTCAACTCCCACCGTTTTATTAACAGAGAAGGAGGTGAGAATTGTTTTAGTGAGTCAATTTTAATCCTTCATCATAATTTATGTTAACTTTCCATGTCTAGTCCTTCGTCAATTTTCATGAACCAAACAAGGGAATATAGTTTCTCCTCAAATCTCACACATAATTCATATTATGTGCCAAAGAGAGAACTGGGAATAAAACATCTTATCTCATGTCTAATCTCAATACAACTCCCTACTCTAAGCTCCCATTCCCTTCCCAAATATTGCCAAACGCGCTGTGAAGCGATTTCTCTCCTTCAATGGCGCCAGCGATGGACTTCTCCTTGGCGGAACGAGCTCGCAGTGGCGGCGTGTCCCTCCTCCTCTCCTCCGACGGCGGCCGCCCCTTCTCTTCTCCAGCGATGGCGCGACCTGACCTTCCTCTACTCCGGCGGCAGCCCCCCCCCCCACCCCCACCTCTCCTCCAGCGACGGTGCGGCCAGCTCCCTGTACTCCGCCGCCGCGTCGCTTCGATTCCTCTCTGATGCGGCGGCGTGGAGAGGATCCCTTTTTCGCTTCCTCTCCGACGGGTCGGCGCCGCGGGAGAGTTCCGGACCTGACGCGCAAGCCCGCGAATCCCCAATTTCCTGCCCGCCCCTTGCCCAAAATGCTAAATCATGAAGTTTTTGCCTGTGTCTCATGTTGACCGTTGGATGCGTTTTGGATGGAGATTAGAATGCTAAAGTTGCAGCGTGACCTCACCAAGTGAAGTCACTGGATCTCAGTCCGTGACATGGCCAGCGACCGGGAAAGGCCGCGCCGCCGCCCGTCGCCGGACCCTGTGGCGGTGCTCCGGGGCCACCGCGCCGCCGTCAGCGACGCCTGCTTCCACCACGCCCTCCCTCTCCTCTTCTCCGGGTAAACTTCCTCCCAACCCCTACACCCCTCTCTGGTTGCCCGTATCATCAGCCGCTTGCCATGAACCCTTTTGAATGCGACTCTGCTGTGCTTTGATGCTTGGTTCATGGTCTCTGTTTTTCCTCCACCAGCGCGGCTGACGGGGAGCTCAGGGTCTGGGACACGGCGAGCCACCGCACAGTCTCCTCCATCTGGTAAGCCTGCTGCTTCTGCAGACTGCAGCGGTGGGTGTGATTCGGTTTCTTAGTGGTTGGGTGTGATAGCGTGTGATTCTTCAATTTGCAGGGCTCATGGTGGCGCGGCTGGGGTGTATTCAATCGCTGCTGGCGCCGGACTTGGGAACACAATCATTACGTGAGTGAATTGGGGTGAATTCTGTCAGGAGTGCTGGTTATTGGATATCTCAAACTTAGCTTACCATGTTGCTAGATAAGAAATTCCAGTACCATAACTAGTATAACCATGTCAGAGCTATATTTGAAACACTGTTGGTAAACCCATTTCAGGACTGTGTTACAGTTGCTGAGCATGGCTTTAGGGAAAACTATATATTCCTGAACCATCTAAGTGCATTCTAACTTCTACATAACTTCTTCTGCATTGTTGAATGTAGATGGAAGAGATTTCCTTTGAAGTATATTTCTTTCCAGTGGCGATCTTTTGTTGAATTATGATCAATATCTATGTTTTTTATATTGACTATACATGCTTGAACTGTCCAAGTGCCTTTTAACTTGTACACAGCTTTTATTGCATCACAGAATTTAGATGTAAGAGATTTCCTGTGAGGCTTATTTTGATCCTCAATATCCATGCTTTTGATTTTGGCACAGCCAGGGAAGGGATGGTTTGTGCAAAGGCTGGGCAATTGAGGAAGCTGGGCTCTCACGGTATGACTTTCTGCATCTGCAGTCGCAATATGCCAAGAGTTGTCATATTTCCTTTTCTGAAAGAAGTTGATAACTGTTTACGTCAAACATAAGCTAGGGCACTATCAGTCAGGAATAGGCTCCCGCTTACTTAAATTCAATGAAATACACATGCACATAATCTTTCAAATATTACAAATCGAACATTCCATGAAAAATTGAAAAGAAGTCTTTATTTAATAATTACAAGACAGCTTCTGTCCCTGAAGGCAGAACAACTATCATTCCTGATGTTGACTCTCCTCTGCAAATTGTATTCTGTAACTGCCCTTTGGCCACCAGAAAATACAGCTGCTTATTAGATTTAGGGATAGGGGCGGGGCGAAATAATATACCCGGGTAGGAGTGTAATAAGTATCGCTATCATACTAGGGTTCCTTATCTAATATGTTGAAAGTTTCTTTAACTACCAAGGTCAGATAATCAGTAATGCTATTGATTTTATGGTCAAACTCAATGCAAGCACCCTCAATATCACTTAGCAATGAGCAGAATCTGGATATGTTCTGAGTACCCTTTCATAAGAATTAAGCTATTCATGTTATCTGGTAGTATTTCGTCCTGATTATAGCTTGAAAGCACAACCCTTATGGTCCTTTCCTGTTTTTTGACGGATGTTACGTTGTTATAAACTTGTAATACGATACTTTTAAGTCCAAATGTATAAGGCTCTCATCCGTAAACTGTAGTGGCAACATTTTGAAGAACTTCTAAACAACCAGGTGATTTGTAGAACCTAGAATTATTCTTTTCTTATAAATATATCTGGACTCAACTATGAATGACCTAGACGCGTGGACACTTGTGATTTATTTTAGGAGATAAGACAGTATGTACAGTGTTCATGTGGAAATTTGGAAGAATATATACTTTTTAGCAGGGTTTGTGGCCCGTTCGTGTTCTATGAATTTCTGTGGGATTTATAATCTATTATTTGTGCTCCTGCAGGAGGCCCATATTTACAATCAAAACAAGTACATACCATTTCTGTAAGATGTCACTGGTTAAGGTTCCATGTTCTGCACATGACACACGAACCAGATTGAGTAGCTCAAATAGTGGCACTGAGCCGCAAAGAGTACCTACCGAAGATAATACAGGATCAGATGGTGTAAATCTTGCAGAAGGAACACAAGAATATGAACAAGGTAATGTGCGACCATTTTCGAATCCCATCACGTTTAAAAGCAGCAATAGCCTCTGAATCCTACATGAATTTATTAACTAGTGACTTATTATGGAAGTGTAAGCTTTTCGGTAATGGACAAATAAATAGCAATTTCATTTATTTATGTAGAGGAAAGGAAAGACTGCAAAGGAAATGGCGTAATATAACACTTTGTTGACTTTCAAATGTCACATCGTTTAGAAGAAGGATGTACTGTATGTGTCTGATAACTTCTTGTTTAGACAAGCATGCTATCTCTGCATTGTTGACTTTATTATGTATTTGTTAGGCAGTTCCTTTGATGGGCAAAATATATTGGCAATTGCTGGTGAAGAATCTTCTGAGGTTAGTTCCAAACTATGTTATCTTTTCACTAACTTAAGATCAATAGATAAATTGAGTTGGCTTAATATAATGCAACAAAGCAAGCCTGGCTGAACTTTGGTGTTTATGTTGTTACTTCTTTTGTTGTCACTGCTTTCATGGTGAAACTTCAAAACAAAACCTACAGGTTGAACTTTGGGACATTGAAAATTCAAGGAAGATAATGTGTTTGCCCCAAAGATGTAGTGCTAATATGACAGGTCACCTTACCAAGAAAAAAGGTTTGTCCTCACTCTTCACCACTCCAGTTGTTCAACAAAATACCATGGTGGGTTGTACCTAGTATATGTATCCGGTGGTAACTTCTCGCTTAGTAGAACCGTGAACTATTTAGACTTGACATCAGAGTAGCCTCCACCATTTCCACCATTTTTATTGTTTTAATTTTTTGTCTACCAGAAATCCAGAGTGTTTGGTTTGAGAATTGTCCCTCTTGGCCTAGATCCAGCAGCTCCACCTACATGATCTGTTGATTCATTGTTCAGTTTTCATGGAAGTTATAAATGCATGCCTTTATCTGAGATATGTACACGTTGCAATTTGACTGACCTCTCTGGTATCACGAATGCAAGGATGTATATATGTGATATAGGATCAATCCTTCTTCCATGGCATGAGACTCTCTGGCATCTTGTTTATTTATATTTCTTGTGCTGTTATAGTTTTCTTGTTGTTATTACAAGGTATAATGCATGGCTTTGTTTACAACTATATTGAATTTAAATAATAGTCTTTATCTGCAGAACAGCAATAAAAATCCCTCTTAATTGTTCTGTGTCATCTGTTTTTCCTGACTATTTATGCTTTTAAGTAATCGTTGAAAACTGTAATCCTGTTGTTTGTAGGTCTATGCATGGCTGTGCAAGCTTTCATCCCGTGTGAATCTGGAGGCTATGTTAATATTTTATCAAGGTATCCAGATCAACTTTTCAAAAACCCAATATGTTTGTAACTAATATTGCAAGATATTTTTATATGCCATGGCCTAGTGGAGTATCTGAACAAATACTATTAAGTTATTTTCAGTTAAAAAAACTATTGAGCTCTTTCTTAGGTCAATTGTGGCAAATGGCTTAAATATGAATCTGGTTCTTTTATCAGACCCTAAGTGTTAAGTGTTATGCAGTAATCACACATAATAAAAAATGTCATAAGCTGAACACATCTTATGTTTTATCTGGATAGTAACAATCACGTGGAATGGGAATGGTATTCAAATGCTTAGCATGGTTATATTGCACATGAATCTTCTTTCCAGTCACATATTTGAGAGAATGATGTAAGATAATTCATCTCCCCTCTATGGCAGAAGTTATACTTGATCGAATTCTTATTACAAGTGTAGTGATGGTGTTATGTGAAGTTGTACAAATGACTATATGCAGCATACAAATTTGTTCCTGCTTCGCAATGTTAATCATAACCATTGTTGTGTGTATTCCATGGGGCATGTGCAGCACATAGTAAAATGATATTGTTAATGCATATTGATTCGATTAGCTCACATGTAAAGATTTCAACTGTGAGTGTATGTCACTTACACAATTGAATTGATTCTGTTGTGAAACAACAAAGCAACTTTATCTTACAAATAAAGTCCATTAACTGAAGCGAGTATGCTTCAAGGGTTCAAGCATTTAGTATCATGGCATGAGTTTTTGACTAGTCACATTATGAACTGTAGTATGCTTCTAAATATGGTAAATTGATCTCTAGTACTTGATACGCTAAGCAATCACATAGTATGCTTGTGGAGCAGGTTAAAGCGACTTCGATAATTTTTCCAGAATGAAAAAAAAATTCTCAGCCTTTTTGCATGCACGCTGGATGTTCTCACGGAAATTTCATTTTCAAAGTTCAAACGATATGTCATTTTCAACCCTGACTACTGCTGAAGTTCATTATTCAACCTTGAATTCTGAAAACGGTTGCTTCTAACTTTAAACTGTCGAATCAGTTTATTTTACCCCCTGGACCCTATCCCAAACGGTTGTGCTGGCAGAGATGACACATGGCATCACTTTTACACTCAACTTAAAATATAGAAATCAGGATTCTTTTAATAATAAAATTGCTTTTTTGGGGCACCCTAGAACTCTTTAGGAAATTTGGCAAATAGTTTTTTTCAGATTGACTATTGATTCATTTTCAGTTTGACTATCAGGAAAGAACTATATAGGAAATTCAGGATTTCATATTGACTATTAGAAAAAGTTTAGCTACATGTCATCTGTGGAGTATTGAATATGCCTTTTCTTATTGAGTTTTGACTATTTATGACTTTTTAAAAAGTTCATAATTTTTCAACGGGGTAGGGCCAAGGGGGTGAATTAAACTGATTTAAGAGTTTAAGGTTAAAAACAACCAGTTTGAGGGTTCAAGGTTGAGAAGTGTATGTGTTCATTTTATTGATAAACATCGCTTTTACGCCACCAGTTATGAGGATGGAAGCACTCTCTGGTGGGATGTACGGAAGCCTGGGTCACCTTTATCTTCAGTGAAATATCATTTGGAATCAGGTCTCATTCTACACCCAGTTTTAATTCAATTGTGTAACTTGCCATTTTCAAGAGTAGTTAATTTGTATCTTCCTTTGATGGAATGAAACAACATATGATCTAATAAGATGCAGGTGTGCAGCTTTATCCATTGCTATTGATGGTTTATGCACCGGTGGGATCTCAGGAGGTGCTGATAATAAAGTAGCCATGTTTGCCCTTGATCATCAGCAGGTGTGACATCAATTATTCTATGTTCTGTTTCCTGCTATATAAGATATCATGAAAATGCATGCTGTAAGTGCAAGTCTTGGTTATATATACTTGTTGTAGCTGACAAACCCGAGTTCACTTTGTAATCTGTATCCTTTGCGTATTCTAAGTTATGTCACTCTCAGTACAGTTTTAGTAATATTCTCAAGTATATCCCGACACAATCATACATCCAGAAAGTGCTTCTAACAATTTATGATTACGCTAGAGACATGTAATGGTAGAACCAGGAGTCCTACCGGATCTGCTCCGGAGGTTGTAGGGGAAGGATGGAGTGGGACGGGGCGATGATCGGGCGCGCCGGCGGCTGAGCGCCATCGCGTCGGAGGGAGATGGCGGCGGCGGCTAGGGTTCCGGCTCCTCTGGGAGCCGGGCAATAGGGATAATAATATTCTTATTGCTTAATTCTAAAAAGAGTCTTACAGCCTATATTTATAACCTAGATAACTTGCATAAGAATTAACCTAAGATAACTTGCATAAGAATTAACCTAAGATAACTTGTGGGCTAAGATTGCCCGGTGGGCCTAGCTAAACCGGCCATAACACTTCTCCCCGCCTGCACAAACAGCTCGTCCTCGAGCTGTAAGGTGGGGAAGCGCTTGCGGAACTCCTCGAGGCGATCAACCAGCGTCAAACACCTTCTCGACAGCTGGGGCGGCCAGGTCGGCGGCGACGGCGTCCTCCGGAATGTAGTATGCAACCTCCAGGTAGAAGAGTCGCGGGCAGGCATGGCCGGGCGTGTAGGGCTCGTCGCAGTTGAAGCACAACCCTTGGCGGCGACGCTCGAGTAGCTCGGCTGAGGTGAGCCGGCGGAACGGGCGCGCCGCGAAGCATGCGCAGGCCGACCCTGCGCGGAATCCGGCCCGGGTAGCGACCCAGCGGTCCGGGACGGTGATTCCTGCTGGATGGCCACCGCGTGGCGTTCGAACGCGCGGGCATAGTACATGGCCGACTGGAGATCCTGGGGTCCCCGAAGCTCCACGTCCACGCGGATGTGATCCGGAAATTCACCGACAAAGAGGTCGGCCCGCTGCTGCGCTGTCATGCCCGACGCATGGCATGCTAGGGCCTGGAAACGGTCGGCGAAGTCTTGCACCGTGGAGGTGAAGGGAAGGCGGCCGAGCTCCGCCATGCGGCTCCCGCGAACCGGAGGCCCAAAGCGAAGGAGGCAGAGCTCGCGGAAGCGCTCCCAGGGGGTCATGCTGCCCTCGTCCTGCTCGAGGGCGTAGTACCAGGTCTGGGCTGCACCGCGGAGGTGGTAGGATGCCAGCCAAGTGCGCTCCGACGCGAGCGTGCGCGGGCCACGGAAAAACTGCTCACACTGGTTGAGCCAGTTAAGCGGGTCCTCCGTGCCGTCATAAGTGGCGAAATTGATCTTGGCGAACCGTGGCGGTGTCTGGGTCGGCGCGCCATGGCCGACCGGCTCGGCGGTGCGGAGCAGTGATGATGACGGCGCCCGGTCAACGGTGGGGAGGCCGTCGTAGGCCCTCGCAGAGCCAGGCGAGGCCCTAGACTGCAGCGTGGGTACCGGTGGGTCCTCGGCCTCTGTGTAAACTGGCGGTGGCGACGTCCCGGTTAGCCAGGCCGGGATCGGGGACGGGGACGGCGGAAACCGGACCTGCTGGATCGGAAGTCCTCGGTGTGGATTGGCCCAGTCCGGAGCTGGGCGGCGGCCGTGGGAGTTGGACCGGCGCGGTTGGCGTGGCTGGGGCCGGTGCGGGCCAGTGCAGCCACTGCGGCGCTTGGCGCCGCGAGAACCGGCGTGGGCCACTGCGGCCAGGACGGCGCTGGGGCGGTCGGCGGCTGGAGCGACGGATGGGCCCCGACGATCGCCGCGGGTACCGAGTACCAGGGCAGGTGCAGCAGCGGCGGGGGCCCGTCGGTGTGGCCCGCCTGGAACGGCAGCAGGGGCGTCCCGCTCGGGCCCGACGCGTTCTGGATCGGCCAGTGCGTCGCCGGGTGGCTGTAGGTGGGGGCGCAGCCGGCGGGGTGGTGTGCGGGCCAGCCAAGTACAGGGAGATGCCCTGGACGGCCGTCACGAGGTCCCGCAGGGTGCTGGTCATCTCCTTCGGCGTGAAGACGGAGGTTGTCGGCGGGGCGGAAGTGACGGGGGCCGGCGGCGCGGAGGTGATCGGGGCCGGCGGCGTTGGGGACCCGACAGTGGTCATCGGAGCGGTGATGATGATGGGCAGCGGCGGCGTGGGTGTTGATGACGACATGATCGAACCCGAGTCTCTGGATACCAAATTGGTAGAACCAGGAGTCCTACCCGATCTGCTCCGGAGGTTGTAGGGGAAGGATGGAGTGGGACGGGGCGATGATCGGGCGCGCCGGCGGCTGGGCGCCGTCGCGTCGGAGGGAGATGGCGGCGGGGGTTAGGGTTAGAAGCGGCTAGGGTTCCGGCTCCTCTGGGAGCCGGGCAATAGGGATAATAATATTCTAATTGCTTAATTCTAAAAAGAGTCTTACAGCCTATATTTATAACCTAGATAACTTGCATAAGAATTAACCTAACATAACTTGTGGGCTAAGATTGCCCGGTGGGCCTAGCTAAACCGGCCATAGCATGTAAGAACTGAGATGTGCTTCCTGTGGGAAGGATTAGTAGGCAATAGACTATCAATTAGGGGTCGAGTCCTGACTGCCTTCTACTTGTAGGGATAATAACAAAATGTTTCGTTCCGGGGAAATGGGAAGGGTAAAATAAAAACGTCGACAGCCTTCTATCGTTATCTGGGGTGTGAAAATTTCATCTAGGTGAGGAAAGAAAAGGAAAAACATGTTTTTAAAGTTATCTCAGGATATCTTTGCGTTCATCAATTCTATGTAAAAATTGATGCCTCGGTGTTATGTATTATATCCTCATTTCAGAAGGTTGATGAGTGCTTGCATATCCAAAATGACAGCTACGTTGAGATGTCAGTTTATCAGTTTTTCGTACCTGGATATTAGCCCAGATTTGGAGCAATATGTCCATGTGATAATTCATACATGTGGTGCTAACTAGTTTACACAGTAAGAAAATTGAGCATGAACCATAGCCATCGTAGCCGTAGAGCAAGGCCAGCATGCTCCAGGTCCTGGACACCCAGGCCTCCGTGCGATATGGGGCGGCAAACGCGGCGCCAGTTGACATGGCAGTGGCCTTCATTGGCGGCAGCGCGGCCGGCCCACAAGAAGCCGCGCTCAATCTTCTCAATTTGACGAAGCGTCTTCTTAGGCGGCGCATAGGCGAGTAGTTGATGCAAGGGGATGGCGCTCAGCACAGACTTCACGAGCACAAGCCGCCCAGGCTTGTTCATAAGGTTGGCCTTCCAAGCAGGGAGCCGGCCAGCAATCCCATCAACTAGGGGCTGCAATGGGGCAGCAATTGGTCGGCCTACCGTGAGGGGGATCCCGAGGTAGGTGATCGGCAAGTTGACGATGGGGCAGCCTAGGTGCGCAACTGCTATTGTCGCCTCATCTGTGTCACAGTGCAGCAGCGAGGCGGAGCTCTTGGCATAGTTCACCCTTAGGCCGGAAGCGCGGCCGAAGAGCGTCAGGACCTCACGCACGGCGATGATGTCGCTAGGCAAGCAGTGGCAGAATAGCACCACGTCGTCCGCGTACGGCGACATAGTGGGAATGGAGCGCCTCGGGTGTAGCCGTGCCATGACTCCCATGTCAATAGCGCGCTTGATGAGCCTGCCCAAGATGTCAACGGCGAGCACAAATAGCTGTGGTGACACAGGATCACCCTGCCGGAGCCCCTTGCGGTGCCAGATAGGGGGCCCTGGCTCCCCATTCATCAGTATGCGTGTGCTTGCCGAAGATAGGAGGATGGCGATCCACTCCATAAATCTATTTCCGAAGCCATATTGGCGCAGGGTCTCCATGAGGAAGGGCCAAGCCAGGGAGTCGAAGGGCCGCGCAAGGTCAAGCTTGAGCAAGACTCATGGGGCACCCAACTGGTGGAGAAGCCGGGCTGATTGCTTGACTAGAATGAAGTTGTCGTGGAGGCTCCTGCCGGCGATGAACGCATTTTGGCTCCGGCTCACAAGGCTGTCCAGCTTCGGGGCGAGTCGTAGGGACAGCACTTTAGCAAAGATCTTTGCCACTAGGTGAATAAGACTTATAGGCCGGTAGTCATTCAGAGTGGTCGCGTCCGCGCGCTTCGGCAACATGGTGATCAGTGCTTGGTTGAGTTTGCTGAAGCCGCAGCCCCTCATCCCATAGAGCTGCTGGAAGACATCCACAAAGTATTTGCGTACCGTGGTCCAGCAGGCACGCACGAACTCGGCAGTGAACCCGTCCGGTCCGGGTGCCTTGCGCGCCGGAAGCCGCTTGATCGCCTCCCAGATTTCTACAGCGCTAAAGGGAGCATCAAGGTCTGCCAGGTCAGATGGCGTGATCAGCTCTGATAGGTCCAGCGTGCATTCACGGTCAACTGTGGTGCCCAGCAGTGCATCATAATGTGTGAATGCCGCTTCTGCCATGTGCTCATGATCGGTGACCACCTGTCCGTTAACGGTCAGGCTAAAAATCCTATTCTTCTGCCGCCTGAAGGAACATTGCCGGTGGAAGAAGGCTGTACTGGCATCACCATCTTTCAGAGTGGCTATCCGTGCACGCTGCCGGGCAAATGTGCGCTCCATGGACGCGAGGCCAAGGTAGCCGATCTTGAGCTGTTTGTGGAGCCAGTCCTCATGTGGTGTCAACTGCCAGTCTTCCCGAGCTTTGTCAAAGCGCGAAATGAGTTCGCGCGAGATTGCCATCTTATGCTTAATGTTGCCAATCGATCGTGAGCTCCAGCTTGTCAACTTGCGTGCTGTAGCTTGCAAGCGAAGCATCAGTCGGCGAAAGGGGTCAACGTCATGCACAGACCTCCAAGCCGTGTCCACCGTCGCGTGGAAGCCGTCCATGCGCAACCACAAATCCTCGAAATGAAAGCGCCAAAGGGCAGCCGGGACCGGGGCACAGTCCAGAAATAGCGGGCTATGGTCCGAGATCACAGAAGCGAGGCAGCGAAGGTTGCAAGCAGCATGGGCTTCCTCCCAGTCATAAGTGCAGAGCACTCTGTCTAGATGCACAAGTGTTGGGGGGGGGGGGGCTGCTCGTTCGACCAGGTATACCAGCGGCCATTGAGATAGACCTCTTTCAATGCAAGATCATTGATCAGCCTCCGGAATCTGCCCATCATACGCCTATGAAGGTTGCCATTGTTCTTGTCTTCGTCGCGGTAGATTAGATTGAAATCCCCGCATAGCATCCAAGGTCCCTGGCAAGCGCTCCGGATGTCACGTAGCTCATGGAGGAATGCGATTTTATCCATGTCTTCCTGCGGTCCGTAAACCACTGTCAACCACCAAGGCGCAGCAGAGCCAGCGGAAACCTTGGCGGTGATCACGTTCGTGGAGAACTCTGGGTCCGTGATGCTCACGGCCCTGCTCCTCCAGGCGAGGAGGATGCCGCCTCTCGTGCCAATCGCTGGCAGGTACACGTAGCCATCAAACTCTGAACCAAGTGTGTCCAGGATCACCGAGGAGCAAATCATGGCCATTTTTGTCTCCTGGAGACAAACAATGGTCGCATCGGTGGAGGCCAGCAGGGACCGAACGGCAAATCTCCGTGCGCGGGCGTTAAGGCCACGAACATTCCAAACGACAATCTTAAGGTCGTGATCCATATGCAACAAGATCGACGATAAAAGAGTGCCACTCAACAAGATATAAGTCTCGCAAGCATCGACGCTACGCGTGGAGACGATCGGCGGAGGGGCCACGTCGGCAGGGAGCTCGCGGTCGACAAGCGCGGCAATGGCCGAGAGGACGGCGAGCGGGATGGGCGCGGCGAAGATGCCGTCGTAAGTCTTCATCTCTGCTGCGGTGATCCGCTGGTCTGTGCCCACGATCCTGAGGGTGCGGAGGATATTAACTTGTGCCCGGCGTTCAGCAGTTGGCGGCACTGTCGTGGGCGAGCGTGCTGCGGAGGCTGATCGTCCCCGACGAGGGGTGAAGTTCAGAGGCCGCAGCGGCCTTTTCCCAGGCGCAGGCAGGGCGGCTCCGATATGCTTTGTTGCAGCAGCCAAGAAGTCGCCAAGCGTCCATGCCCTATCAGCGACTCGAGCCGTGGAGCGGCGTAGGGCAACAGGTGGAGATGCGGACCGGCCAGCAGAAGCACGCAGGGAGGCGTGGTTGGGCGTCGTCTCTTGCGCATCCTTGTTTGGCCTAGCCATGGGCGGCACGGGCTGTTGCGATGGCCCAGCGCGCGCTGGGGTGGGCGTGGGCGTCATGGGCCGCTGTAGCAGAGTGAAGGGCTGTGGGGGCAGCGGCCTTGGCCCATCATTGACGACCAGACGGTGGCTGTTGGCGGGGGCATCGTGGTGTGTTGGCGCCGGGTTCGAATCATGCGTGCCCGCGCCAGTCGCGGTCGCGGGGGACCGGGTAGCAGAAGCCTCCAAACCAGCGGCAGGCGCTGACGTTTGGGTATCGCCGCTTTGTCCCGACAAGATATCGACTTTGTCTGCGGGAGAGGAGGTGGGGGCGGGCGGCTGGGAGTCTGGCACTTCACTGACAGAAGTAAAAGCATCTGGATCCCGAGAGGGCTGTGGCAGGCCAAGCCAGGGCTGCACCCCACAGTAGCGGTCTCACGCGCGCCAGGCGACGCGGAGTGGCAAATTTTTGTGTTTTGACCCCTTTCTGAAACCTATTCGAGATTTGACCCTAGTTTGAAATTTTTTCGAGATCTGACCCTTTTGCTACCGCCAGAGTCCATGACGGTAGGGTCTAACAGCCTAACGCCAGGGACTTTGGCGGTAGGAAACATCGCTACCGCCAATGTGCTTGGCGGTAGGCACGAGCACGCACTGTGTTCAATACTTAGGAGGTTTTTGGCGGTAGGGCATGCAACCCTACCGCCAGGGACCTTGGCGGTAGGCTGTTATACCCTACCGCCATGGTCCCTGGCGGTAGCAAAAGGGTCAGATCTCGAAAAAATTTCAAACTAGGGTCAAATCTCAAATAGGTTTCAGAAAAGGGTCAAAACACGAAATTTAGCCACGCGGAGTCCAAGCCACGGGATGAATCTGGTGTGTTCTCCACCAATGGTAGGTCGGCAGCGCGTGGGACCAATGGGGGAGGGGGCCCAGCCGGGTCCACGTCCGCAGCTGGAGCGGCACGGTCAGTAGGGCCTTCCTCCACGTCTGCGGCATCATTAGCTTTGTTGGCAGGCCAACTCTCCAAAAGCAGCCTTTCTTTCCTTCCCGCTTTTCCTTTTCTGGCACGATGACGAGGTCGACGAGCCCCACGCATGCAAGGCCAAGGTAGCATCTCCTTTTCCGGCGCATGTACGGGCGGTGGCGCGTCCTCCCATGAGGAGGTGGAGACGCCGTCGGCCCGCGCGGAGCGGCCGTCAGCGCGCCAGCCAGTGGAGTCGACCGCCATGCCGTCGGCGCGTCCAGAGGGCTGCATGTCGGAGCGGCGGCGCTTGCGGCCACGTCGTCGCTGGCGTCCAGGGTCAGGGCGAGGGCCAGGACCGGAAGCATGCCCAGGGGCAGCGCCGTCGTTGCCATCTCCGCCTTGAGCCGCTCCGAGGGCATCGCGAGCCTGAGCGCAGTCAACCTCGGAACGCACGATGGCGATGGAGATGGGGTACATGAGGGTGCGGACAGTCGGGGCAGAGGAGCTGGAGCGGGCCGGGATTTGCTCGACAATTTCGAGGGTGGTGGCGCGTCGGATGCCAGCGGCGTCGTGGGTTCGTCCAGCTAGCCGGAACATGGCGAGGTCGGCACGGGAGCGTGTCCGCGGGTGGAGGCGCTCAATCCAGACGCTCCGCCCCAAGATGTGCTCGGTCGTGGCCAAGTGCCGGCAGGGATGCCGCGGAGCTCAAGCTCAACGCGGTATTCGAACCCACCGCAGCCGGCATGAGCTAGCTTGCACCATGGGTGGAGCGACAGGGTGAAACGTGGGCAGCTGATGAAGTGGTCACCGCGCATGCGGTCCATGGAAGCTCTGAAGCCGAAGATGATGAGGAAATCCTCAGGGCGGTGCGTGTGGACAGTGAAGTCGCCTTCCTGGAACTCAAATGTGCTTTAGAGCAGCTCGGAGACGTCGCCGGAGGACACCCGGGGCCTGTTGCCCGTGATTGTGTCCACCATCGCACGGGAGAGTACCCCCTCCGCCTCTTCCATCTGGACGGAGCGCGCAATGATGACCCGCGCCGGCTCGGCAGCGGTCGCTTGCGGCGCCGGAGCAGGGGGTGGTGGTGGTGGCATAGGGCGGGGAGGGCTGAGGGCGGCCGGAGGAGTGCGGCCGAGACGTCGATGGTAGTCAGCGCAGCCGCGGGAGTCATGCCCGAAGGTGAGGCAGCGCCTGCATCGGATGTCGTTGGTCCAGTCACGAACCCGATGACGGTAGTCGAGGCAGCGGAAGCAGAGTTCGGCCACCTCCTCCGGCGACCGGCTGCGTTGCCGCTGCGGGGTGGGGCTTGGCATCCGGGCGCGGCGCGGACGGCGGTGATTCCTGCGGCGCGGCTGCCGGAACCCGTCGTCGTCGACCACGGCCTCGCCCGATACACGATGCACCTCCGAGCGGGGGCCGAGGCGGGGCCAGGCAGGCAACCGGGCGCCCGCCGGCGCGGCGGTAGGGGCAGGCAGCGCCGGGGCAACGGTCCGAGGCGCCGGCGGCGTGCGGACGACGTCGCTGTAGGAGCGCGCGGAGGATTCCCCCTCTGAGTCGAACCAGCACCCGTCCCCGGAGGAGACACGCTCGCCGGAGAGGGAGCGGGCATCGGAGGCTGCCATGGGGGAAGGTGGGGAGGGGGGGGGGCTACGGGGGAGGGCCACCGGCGGGGAGTCGACGGCAGCGAGGCTGGTGGTGGGCGGGCTCAGGCTAGGCGAATATCCATCCATGAGATGTTTCTTTTTCTCGCGCACTGACCATGAGCGCGCCTGGAATGGCCTGGACCTACAATTCTCTGCGGCGGAGCAAGCGCTCTTCTTCGCGTCCACCACGATGACCCTCGGAAACGGAACAACGGCATATTTCTGGGAAGACCGCTGGATAAATGGGCAATCCATTTGCGAGATTGCCCCGGCACTTTACAAGTGCATACCCAAACACCAGCGCAAAATCCGGACCGTCGCTGAAGGACTGCAAGGCCATAGCTGGGCCAGGGACATTCATGGGACCCTGGGCATACACGAGATTGGCCAGTACCTTCAAGTCTGGCTGGCGATCGAGCATATCACGCTCTCGGACACCCCTGATCAGCTAGTTTGGAGATGGACGGCCTCCGGTATATACTCTGCTAGCTCATGCTATCTTGCCACCTTCCAGGGATCCATGACTTGCTTCTCGTGGAAGCTCATATGGAAGAATTGGGCGCCGCCAAGAGTGAAGTTTTTTCACTGGTTGGCCAGCCAAGACCGGTGCTGGACGGCCGACCGCTTGGCTCAACGCGGTCTCCAGCACCAGCCAAGATGCCCACTCTGTGACCAGGCTCCCGAGACGATGTGCCACCTCCTCTTGGAGTGCCCCTTCGCCAGGCAGACTTGGCACGAAATCGTGTCCTGGTTACGGATGACCACTGCAGGGCCAAGCCACGAAGATTCACTGATGGACTGGTGGCTGCAGGCAAGGCAAAACACGCCAACACTGATGCGTAAGGGCCTAGCCTCCATTGCTCTGTTGACGCCATGGATGATCTGGAAACAGCGTAACGAATGCATCTTTGAGGGCGCCCAGCCCCTGGTTCAGGTCCTGGTCTTGAAGATCAAAGAGGAAGCCAAGGAGTGGGCAAGAGCGGGCGCCCACGGCCTACGCGTCATCCTGCCGCCCACCTGGGACGTGCACTAGTTTCGCTGACCCTGATTTGTAATTTGTAACTGACCTCCTAGGAGGATTGTATCAAAACTCCACCTTTTCAATGCAATGAAATGCAAAAGCCCTTTGCATTTTCTCGAAAAAAAGAAAGAAAATTGAGCATCTCTTTATGTTCTACTTCATAATTCAGACTCAATAGCTCGACATGTCAACTACTTGTGTGATTGTAATTGTTGCATTCGTTTCATCACAAGCATTACCTGTATTGGAGTGCTTGCAATTTCATTTAGGAATCAAGAAAACTGAAATTCCTAACCGAAATGTAGCTGTCTTGATTACAGGGCACGTTTTCTCTCAGGAATGAGATAGAAATTGAGCGACCCGGTATAGCAGGTATAGCGATTCGGCCAGACAACAAGATTGCAGCAACTGCTGGTTGGGATCACAGGTTTGTTCCCCCATTCTTAGCTTTTATCGCTGACCAGGGATGCTAATATAACCTTTTCTAGTGGCTTCGTGGATCTGATTGCCTGAGTCAATAACTGCATCTGATTTGAATATAGAACTGTTTATTGGTAGGTTATAGATATACTTGAATGGAATCGAAAGTAAATTAATCAAATGTATGTCTCATGATTTCCATGGTGGACTAGGCAATCACAACTCCCATGCTTCGGCTCCCTGGCAGAATCAATCAGGGAAGTCTCACATATACCATGAGTCTCACCTACACCCTGAGTCTCACGTACAGCATGAGTATCACCTGTACCCTGAGTCTCACCTCTACGGTGAATCTCACATATAGTGCAGGGTTGCAGTTCAGCTTCTTGTCACACTTCCACTACCAAAGGCTTGAGCACCGCCAGTCTTTCTGGAAACACTTTTTTTATTCAATTTCTAGTTTTGAACTGAAAAGAGTGGTGTTTGTCACTACGCCAGAGGCAAAGTGTGTGTAACTAAGAACTAAACCATAAAAAACATTAGTCTGTAAAAGGGGTTCTTCATGTAGTTTCTAATATTTTCCAAACATGGCCTGTAAAAGGGCTTCTCCATGTCAAACACGCGATCACCTAGAAATACATAAAACAAAAGATACATTCAATCATAGTATCACCTGTATAAGGTAGTATCACCCAGGAAGCTAGTATGACCCTGATATGTAGATACATTCAATCATAGTATCAGCAGGACGTAAAAAAATATGCTTAGCATCTGGCTCCATCCCCTAACTCTCAACGCTTGCCAGCTCCGCTGTGTCTTATTCAAAATTGGTGTTCCACACCACGAACAGCAGAGCAAAAACAATGTCTTCATTTATCGTCTACATGCAAGCCATGTCGTGGAGTAGAACAACATGTATGAGATACAATAAATTATTAAATTTATGAAAAAATGTGTATGCAGTCTTATCCAAACTCAACGGCTTTGTGAAGGGTATCCTGCTGGACGAGGCACTGCGCCGCGAGTGCGACCTCCATGTAGACCACCGTTGATTAGCAAAGCTGATTTACTGATAGCTGATTATGTCGCGGCAACACCAGTTGTCCCTGATTACCAAACTGATTTAGTGCTGGCTGATTAGGGTTTCAGAAGTAAGTGACACTTGCAAGACAGAGAAGAGACGTCACATCCTGTAGATGACAATAGAATAGGTGCAGAACATAAAATAGGCAGAGCATTATGTGCACAGAATAGGAGTTAAGCAAAGTTGGACAAGGAGTAGGCGATGTCTGCATGACAAGCATGCTTCTAGTTGTTTATATCTGAGATTGTAATCCTTGCGCATTTGTGTAATCTTTCAAGTGTTTTACATCATTGCAGGATTCGAGTGTATAACTACAATAAAGGAAATGCTCTAGCGGTTCTGAAGTATCACAGCGCTGCGGTATGCAGCTTCCTTCAACTAAGTGCTGTTGGCATTTCCATTTTGCATCTAGGGTCCCTCGATCAGTCAAAAATGTCAATTTCAGTCCTCCTGTTTACTTTAATTGGATTTGAGTCATGAGATCGATAATCAGCTCACTTACTTCCTTACTACAACGTGGTCCAATTCTGCTTGATGTGTAGTTTAACTTACATGCTGCTTCTTTTTTGCTGGCAGTGTGCCGGGGTGACTTTCTCACATGACTGCAAACTGTTGGCCTCATGCTCGGCGGACACCACGGTTGCGTTATGGGAGCTGTATCCTCCGAAAACACCCAGCCAAGTTCTCATCGCAACAGAGGGGGTTGAGAGATAGAATCTGATCATGGTGTCATATGACCATGATATCTGTAACTTGGTGGAAAATCATATCTGTAGGCTTCAATATATTGATAAAGAAATTTCCATACATGTAGAGGACAGAGTAAACACGTACTACATGTGAAATTTTCGCGGGAAAAAGGATGTGATTATTTGCGGTCTGTGACATAGTTATTGTAACTCAATGTCACTTGTTGCACAATAACTTATTTCTCCATGCTTGCAAATGTATTTTTTGTATGAAATCTAAGTTTGTAGAACTAAACTGTTATACGATGATCATGGCCTGGTAAGATAGTTTCCGGTCTGAGCGAGGTGTGCTGCTAATTTACTCTGAGTGAAAGTGGATGACCATCTTAAGAAGTGAATGAAAATTCTGTTGAACCCGGCCACTCTCAAGGCAAATTACAAGTTTATAATGCCAGAAACTACTTTGTGAACGGCAGATGCGTGGCCGATTCAGCGCACAGTTTGAATCTCTCATAAAGGAAGCAGAAAGTGTGGAAGTGACTGACAAGAAGCTAGCTGAATAAGAACTACTGTGGATCAGCGAAGGTAACATACAAGGCAATCGTGCGGCCGCCCAGTAAACCAGCTGGACATGGTTCAGAAAAGCCACTCTCCAGCATTTGGCCAATTCTACTGAATACTACAAGATGCCAAAAGAAATCACAGGTGTAGCGTTTCGAAGCGATCGGGATCTTCACTACTTACTCGACCCGCATGTTCTTCTGTACTGGTAAGTAAAGAAATGACAGTTTGCTGGCTGTTTGCACCCGGAGAAAGATAGTGTGGCGCACGATGTGGAAGTGATAGGTGATCAAAGGGTGGCAGCATCCAGGACGAGGTCAGCGCTTGCGTTCAGATTCAGTCCCCGCCCACAAAGGATCCAAGTAAGGAGACATGGTAACATGGCCGTGGTCAGCGCTTGCACTGTTTGCAATACTACTCTAGAGGATTCATGTAATCGCTCATTTCGGGATGCCAATCAGTGTTAAGTGAAAATGGGAGTCGATGCTCCGGACAGATCAAGAAAACCATGAAGATGTTATGGTGCGGCGTGAAGCCGGGAATCTGGCCACGAAGCTCACAATGTACTAGCAAAACAGGCTGTTGCCTTACTATGATAAAGGGCACCTGACGGACGCCCGTGTTACTTTGAGGAAGAAAAACAGTTGTACTGCCATGCATTGCAAAAGAGAGTTCAAGTCTGGTACAGATGTCAAGAAAAAGGATCACGGGGCATAGAGCCTGCCCAAGTGAGCACAGATGTAACGACTACTCGCCGATGATGAGCATGAAGCCCGGCTCATTGTGCTGGTTCGTCGCCCGCCCCCAAGCCAAGCCAGATTTTGAACAAGAACTGAAGGTGAGTTTGCCAACAAAACAAAAGAAGAAGAAGAACTGAAGGTGCGTGCCCGTCGTGTCTGATGCCTTCTTCACCTGCGCCTCCGCGAAGAGCTGCCGCTCGCGGTAGATTGCCCAACCTCCAGCAACTAACAGATGACCCGTGGTAGCTAGGATCGCTGACTGATGGATGGTGCCGACTGCCGACCACCGAGGACGTTGGACGCACAAAAGAAATCGGGTCAGACGCCGACGAAAAGTCCGGTAGCTGCGTGCCGCCAGAACTATTGAAACCACGGAGGAGAAGTTCCTGTGCGGCCACTTGCGATGGTCATTCTGAGTCGGTCCGTCAATTCTACGGTTCTCTTTTACGCACGAGCAGTGGAAGAGATTCAACACCGTTGTCCCGGACCTATAGAACATTCCAAGTGTGTTTATAATTTTACATCGAAGAAGCGCGTCCTGAAGAGCATTCCGAGCGACCCAACTGAACTCCGCCGCCGTCTGGAATTCAGAAATACAGAGCATATACAGACACCAAAGAAGGAGCCACGCCGCCTCGCCACCACCCCGTGGCTTCACGCAGCGTCACCCGTACGTGTAAAACATTTGCGACTCACTGCCGTGCCATGTATCCATGCGCCACACGTGTCCAAGCGGGATGGACAGGTGATTTGTTGTTACTTATCCTTTCGACTGCACTACGCTCTGTGCGTTCACGTCCTTGTCCACGTGAGGTGAGGTGAGTGTGATACATCGGGGTTTGGTTTTTCAAAGTTTGCGTCGGAGTACTATTCTATCGTCTCTGGCGCCTGGCGGTTGGGTCTGCTAAACTCTGTTGACCGGCGTGGGTTTGTGCGTGCGTGCGTGCGTGCTTATCTTATCTCGCGACCACGCCATTTGTATGTGGGCGTGGTCTGCTGTTTCTGCTCAGCATCATTATAAACCGCATAAACTTACTGTTGCCTTGGTTACCACTACTACCAGGAAGCCACGGCTTTGAAACAGTTTTATCTGAAGGGGACGTAAACTAAACAGTAAGCGCATGCAACAAAACGCGGGCTACGTACGTAGACCAAACGCCAAAGACAGGGACCCTCTTGAATTGGAGTACCAATAAAACAGAGCAAAACAGCCTACATAGTCCATTCATTTACGAATGTTAACCTAAGAGGCTTCCAAAGAATGCTCCAACGAGGATGGCAGTGCTTTGCGTTACTAAAGGGCAGGGGCAGCCTGATTTCTGGCCATTTTTCATCATTTGGCACACGGGTTAAAGAATCTTTCCAAATGCAGAACCTGGCGGCTCCACTGGACAAAGGCAAAAAAATAAAAACGAAACTGCCTTGCGTACGATATTTTCCTCATACGATTTTGTACCACAAGACACAGGCCCGTTCCCAACGATTGGGCCCACTACACCAGAATAGTCTGCTCGTACGCAAAATCGTATGAAGTTTGATCATACGTATAGCAGCGCTCAAACAAAAAACTCGGTCTGCTCCTCGTTGCCAAGGACGCGTGGCAGCAAAAGGGGATCCAGATCCGGAGTCGGGAAGGGCGTCGTCACCCGTCGCCGTTGCGCTCGCTCCAGTCTCTAGCTAGCGCTCCGGCAAAGCGCAAACACGTCTCACGTCTGGACGTGCCCGACGAGGTGCGGCTTTCGTTGCGCAATGTTGAGATTTCCGCGATCGTCCTTCCTGTCGTTTGCTCTACGTGCGTGCTCCGGCCTCGTGACCAGCAAACCGATCGATCGGTGCGGAGGCAGACAGGCCACTGACGAGACTGACCGACTCACTCGATACGGGGGAAATTCATGTGAAAAAACGTAGATTTCTCACGGCAGCATCAGGCTAGTAACTTAGACTAGTAAAGTAACATGTACTCCCTCCGTTCCTAAATATAAGTCTTTTTAGAGATTTCAAATGAACTAACACATATGGATGTATATAGACATATTTTAAAGTGTAGATTCACTCATTTTGCTTCGTATGTAGTCACTTGTTGAAATCTCTAAAAAGACCTATATTTAGGAACGGAGGGAGTATATGTTACTAGTCTATGTTACTACCTTCATAGTGGGTAGTGTCATACATGTGGTAACATAAAGGGCTTCATTTATTACTTTTTAGACTCATTTCACATTAAAAACCGCTATGTGATGGTAACATATTATGTTACTCCATTTGCATCTCTTCTTATTAATTACTTGCCACATCATATTTCTTATCTATACAACATGCATGTTATTATCTATATTACTTCCACTATGACTAGCCTCAGGCGGCGACGAGCCAAGAGGCGGCGACGAGCCAAGCGCAAGCGGTCGAAGAGGCAGAGGTGTGAATTGAACGCGAGCTCCGGCGGTCCAGCTCAGTGGGGATCAGCATATTTTATATCTAACCAGCAACGCACGGGCAACATGAAAATTGTGCTAAGTTAAGCACACACGCGTTAAACGACAGATCAACATTACCAGCGGACGTGTATGTGAACACGAAGGTGGCCGTGGAAAAACGAATTCCTTACTTTGGACGCAGGTACCTTTCCGCTTCAGCACGAAGTGCACGTACGGGTACTACTACTATACTAGCGTGCAGGTGTGAGAGCGTGAGACTAGACTTCCGCGGTGTTTGGAATTCAAGTTTAAGAACACACTAAGAGCATCTACATCCGCCTCATACGTTTGGGTGGGCCGCCAGATCACTGACTAGTCTCGATATTTCACCCAAACAATTCCCTCAATGGGTAAACCCAGCGGTCCGGCGGATACCTCCTCTGTCGCTGCGGCGTAAACGTCGCCTGGCGCCGCTTCGGCTCGTCGCCCAAGATCAAATTTTGCTTATTTAAGCCGGTCGGCGTCCCGCAACACTAGCCCACCCTCCTCCTCCCTCTCTCTGCGTCAATTGGAGCCCATCGACCTCCTCCCTCTCCCACTCCGGCGCTCCGCCATGGTCTGGAGGAAGATCACCTACTACAGAATGCTCACGCCAGAGCGCCAGTACGAGATCCAACAGGAGATCTGGGAAGACAAGCCGCGCGCGCCATCCGCATTGCTGCCGGGCTCCCTTCGGCGAGAGGAGGAGGAGCAGCCGGGGGTAGAGAAAGGAGAGGAGCCGGCTCCGATGAAGGTGGAGGAGGCAAAGCAGTCAGAGCCGGAGCTGCCGGAGCAAGAGTTGTCAGGCTTCAACATGGAGCAGACGGAGGTGGAGTTCGCCGTCGCCCAATCGAAGAAGATGGCAGAGCAGGAGGCCATCTTGAAAGTCCATCCAAAATGAGGCATATGTAAAGGCTAGCCGGACGTTCCTCCGGTAGGAGCAGGCGGCGTCCGACGCGCTTTTCGCTGAACTTGACACGGAGATAGAGGAGAAAGAGGCCGGAGCGGAGCAGCCGGGCTGCCGTCCATGCTGACAGAGCCGAGCAAGGAGATCGTCGACATGTTCGACAAGGAGTGGCCAGGTGATCAACATACTACCTCTCTCTCAGTTTACATGGCGTGCGCGTACCCCTAGGTCGTCAATTTGACCAATCTAATACAAGTCATATATTACAAAAAATATACCAACATAAACTTTGGAGTTTCTACTTTCAAAAGGTATAATTTTTGTATTATATAGTTTATATTAGGGTGATAAAATTGACAACCTAAATATACGCGTTGGACTTATAAACTGAAACGGAGGTAGTAATATATATGTTTATTTAATTTATATGTATTTATATGGATTTAAGAATCTAATATGAGATGTCTGGATACGATTCGTGAAATCTGAGACGTGTCATATCACTACATGCAGACGCGCCCGGACGTGGACATTTGAGGGGCTATATTTCACGTAACCGGCTGCAGTACACAGTCAAAACAGAGCATTTAAACTAGAATTTACTACTACTCCGACAGCGGGCACATCAAATATGACGGCATCGCTATTGCAAACTTTGCAAGGCGCACCGGTGCGTGCGACGCCTCGAGATTCGTGCGCCTCGGGGGAGACGCATGATTGCCCAATGATGCCCCCAGGCGGCTCCATCAATGCCCGAGGGTGGTCCTCCACAGCTTTACTCCCGACCGACCGCTGGGGCCGCCGGGCCGCGCGGCGCCGGACGGGCGCGATGCGGTCAAGCGCCGATCCCGTCGCCCCTTCCCACGTTTGACCACACCTACGCCCCCTCCCCTCTTGGAGCACCACCGAAACCTCTTGGATTTTTATTATTTTTTCCGTCTTTGACCAAGCTGTCAGCGTCCCGGTGGGCCCCGCCGCCACCGCAACATCTATGACCACGCCCCCTCTCACAAAATATTCCGTCCGCTCTCCATTCTCTTCTCGATATTTTTTTTTACTGTTCTACTCCTACTACATCCTTACTCATGCTGCTTCTGTCTTCGACTAATCAACCTCCCATGCTTACGCTAATTGCTTCTGCACGGATCTGAACGACGGGTCTTGTCAGGATCGGAATCCAGTAATCCGCAAACGGGTGCATGGTGTGGATCGCATCGTCTACATCTGGTAATTCGTCCGAAGCACTCGAGGGTTTCTCGTGTCTTTGCTTCCGTGGTACGGCTGGTCGCCATCATCTGGCAGCGTAGAACGTACTACTGCTGCACTGCAAAACTAACCCACCTGGCCTAGGAGCAGCCGGTCAAGCTTGCTAATAATTGCGGCAGAAAGCTCGCCCTAGAGCCTAGATCGATCGTACTCCGCCGTCAATGCCGGACCAGGATCATCCACCCGTTCAAGAGCCCGAGTACGAAACTTTGAACGACACACGACAGGAATCAGCCGTATAAAAAATTGGAATCACCCATGACCCATCTACGAATTCCCGCCGTAACGCCGTTCTCGTCGCAGTATTTTTATACGAAATTGCTTCACACGACACAGCTTGAACGATCTGCGAACGATCCCTTCTCCACGCATCAGCTAAAAAGAAAAAAAACAATTGCCTCCTGCCTGCACGGACGCTGTTGAGCTGCCACATGGGATCGTGCATGAGTCGGCTGCAGGTTTGTCGTCCATATAGCAGCGCTCATTTTTATAAGCGTGTGCTCTAGGCGCTTGTAGGACCGGACGGTCGTCTACGTTCGGGTTTCTAGAAGAGCGTCGTTTGTCACCAGGGATTAGGTTATTTTGTCCAGTCCAGTTTTAAAGAATTTGTTCGATCCAACAATGAGGCAGAGCTAGCCGACACGAGGCACGACAGCTTCGGCGAGAGAGATGCCGATCCTTTTCACGGATGGCAAAGCTACCTTCTCTCTCCGTCCCGTCGTCAAGGGTTTCAAGGATTCAAAGCCATGAAAATGACCCAAAACCGGCATTTAAAGTTAAAATAAAATACGGAAAGCAGAAGAGATCAACATGTGTTCCTCTGAGGATTTTTTTTTTCTTTTTGAAAAGGCTTCGGCTGATTTCTTCCGTCCGGTAGTCCCTTTGAAGGGAGGAGTGGCGAATAAGCAATGACTACTCGTCAGACGTTCAAAGCCATCCCCGGCTGCAAATTTCGCGTTCTTTTTCCATCCCCTTGAAAGCAAAAGAGAGGAAAACAAAGAACGGGCGAAGGAGAACTGCATGTATATCCTTGTCGAGTTCAGCAATTGCAACACCCTCGCTTAAGGCATCAATCGTCTCCCCCAGGTCGTTTTCCTCTGTTCTCGGTCACTAGGATTTCTATATGTGCCGAATATATTGCTTCACTGCTACTAGTATGATTTTTTGTTTATAATGAGTACCAAGACTTGTGTTTTTTTTTTTAGCTGATGCGTACAAGAGAGAATTGCAGGTACTCCCACAGTAAAGAAATATAAAAGCCTTTAAATCACTAAAGTAGAAATCTGAACGCTATTATATTTCTTTAACAGAGGGAGTACTAATCATCCAGTCTAGGGATAACTTGGAAATCTTGCTAAACTAGATTCTTGGGCCTGGATGTGTAACGTGTGAGCTGAATAACAGTAAGAAAAATATATTTATAAAAGCAATAGCTACGACCAAAGCAATGGGGCCAACAATATGCCCATGCTGTGGTTGGGCTAAAGTTTTATGGTTTATTGAAGTGGGCTATCTACAATGAGGACCATGTTAAAATTGCTCATCTACAATAACTAGATGATACTCTTCACGTCGTTGTGGGAATCAATTGTATTTCAATGAGATTTGATTGTGTAGAATATAAATACTTAGATTAATAACACATGAACCAAAATGAAAAATACATACAACTTATTATATTGGTTATGTAGAGTTGAAAAATAGTTATTGAATACAAGTAGAATACTACTTCCTCCGTCACGGTTTAGAAGGCGCGCTTGGAAATTCTCTGGGACCTAGGTGGTTATCTATTGGTTGTCAGATGAGCTAAAGAATAGCATTCACACTACGCATGCATATAGAAATTGTATATCGGAGTACTAATTAGCTACTAGAAATAAATGCAATGCGCCCTAAACATTGTCTATTGTGGAAACGCACGCAAATTTAATTGTGCCTTCTAAACTGTGACGGAGGGAGTAGAATGAAAAATGTTTTCCCATGCATGGTGGCAAGTGGTGGTGGGTCTTTTTTCATGCCTGGTTGTATATTGAGCTGAGCTTTATCCCATCCATAATTGTATGTTGATATGATATGCTTGCATGTTAAGATAAATAAGTTAGTGGAGATGACTCTCTTAAATATATAGGATAACATGAACATATTTTTTTCACGTGTATGAATAGAAAAAGCATCATTTCCACGTGAGTTTAGTTCAAAAACATGCCATGATATCTCTTTTTTAGTAGAAATTTTCATAAAGGCTGCGACAATTCATTCCATTTTTGCGGTCTTCAGCCTGAAAACCTTTTCGATTCTATTTATCTTTTTACTATAAATAGTTTGTTTCCACTCCATGAATTTTCTTATTCTCGTTTCTATTTACGTCGGGTATCCGGCATGAAATCACGTTCCATTTCTACTATAACATTTTCTCCATTCACGAAATTTTTGTTTCCATTTTCGTCTCCGCCAGGTGTTCAGCATGAAAAACGGTTCCGTTTCCACTAGAACATTCTGTTCATTTGCAAATTTTTCATTTCCATTTCTGTTTTCGTAGGGTGTTTAACATGAAAACATGTTTCGTTTCCACTAGAGCGTTTTATCCATTCGCGAAGGTTCGTTTTTGTTTCTGTAACCGCTGGATCTTCAGTATGAAAACATGTTTCATTTTCATTGGAACATTTTTACAGTTCACGATTTTTTTGTTTCCGTTTAGGTTTTCGTGGAGTGTTCAGCATAAAAACATGTTATGTTTTTACTTGAACATCTTTTCCATTCACGACATTTTCGTTTCCATTTCTATTTCCTCCTGATGTTGTTCAACATTAAAACATGTGCCGTTCCCACTTGGGCACTTTATCCATTCACGAATTTCTCATTTTCGTTTCTATTTTCGCCGGGTGTTCAGCATGAAAACATGTTCTGTTCCTACTATAGCATTTTACCATTCACGAATTTCTCATTTTCATTTCTGTTTCCACCGGGTGTTTAGCATGAAAACATGTTGCGCTTCCACTATAGCGTTTTATCCATTCACGAATTCCTCGTTTCCGTTCTATTTCCGCCATGTGTTCAGCATGAAAACATGTTCTGTTTGCACTAGAACGTCTTTTCCATTTGCGAAATTTCCGTCTCCATTCCTTCTTTTGCCGGGTTTCCTTCTTCATTCCCGTATCCAAATTTACAATATTTTCTATCTTCCATGAAGCTGATTATGTGCCCTAAGGGGTCTTTTATCTTTCCGCTCATCAGCTCTAGCCCCTCCTACACCCCATCTTAGGAAGATAGTGTAGCTAAAGGGGAAAAATGCGTCAGTAAAAATTTCGGCACACATATTTTTTATGCACCAATAAAATAGTTTACGTTGTTGGTTTACACACGTCTATATATGCAAAAGAAAACAATTTTTTTGAGGCTCCAATTCCCAATACCGGCTACCATGGGACTCGGGATTCAAAACAGCTTTTCTTTCAGTGTTATTTCTTGCGGTGGTTAACCTAGACTTCACGCTTTCACCAGCTCCAAAACTGCGAGTATACCACCGAGGGGTAAAATACAAAATAAGGATCCACCAAGCTACTAGAAAATGCCCAAACATTTCTGTGGCTGCGAATGAAGAGGGCGGTTTGGAAAAATGCGGCGGTAACAAGGTGAAATATAAAAATCCGTTTTTCTCATTTCCGTTTCTGTTTTGAACCGGGTGTTTAGCGTGAAAATGTGTTCCGTTTTCACTATAGCGTTTTATCCATTCACGAATTTCTCGTTTCTGTTTTCTGTTTCCGCCGGGTGTTCAGCATGAAAAGATGTCCCGTTTCCCACTATCGCGTTTTATCCATTCACGAATTTCTCGTTTCCGTTTCTGTTTCCGCCGTGTGTTCAGCATGAAAACATGTTTTTTTTCCACTAGAACGCCTTTTCCATTTGCGAGTTTTTCATTTCCGTTCCTTCTCTTGCCGGGTTTCACTCTTCATTCCTGTATCCAAATTTACAGTATTTCTATTTTTCATGAAGCCGATCCCGTGCTCTAAGGAGCCTTTATCTTTCCGTTCATCAGTCGTAGCGACTCCTACACCTCATCTTAGGAAGATAGTATAGCTAAAGGGAAGAAGAAAAAATGCGTCAATAAAAATTTCGGCACACATATTTTTTGTACACCAATAAAATAGTTTACATACGTCTATATATGCAAAACAAAACATATTTTCGAGGCTCCAATTCCAAATACCGGCTCCCATGGGATCCGGGATTCAAAACAGCTTTCCCCCCGGTGTTTTCTCTTCCGGTGGTTAACCTAGTTTTCACGTTTTCACCAGCTCGAAAACCGCGAGTATGCCAACGAGGGGTAAAATACAAAACAAGGATCCATCAACTACTAGAAAACGCCCCCAAACATTTCTGCGGCTGCGAATGGAGAGGGCGGTTTCGAAAAATGCGGCGGGAACAGGGTGGAATATAAAAATCCGCCTCGCCTCGGAGTTGCTATCGCCACATCTCCGGCTTTGACCAGTGCCCACCCCGCTGCCGCTTCTTCTTACTCCATCCCCTCTCTCACCTCCATTCTTTACTTTTCTCCCCCCTCTCAGCACTTCAGCAGCTCCTCCTCCTGCTGCTATATCCTCCCTCGCCCCGCCATTCGCTCTCCTCGTCTCGCCCCACCCCCGTCCTCTTCCCCCGACGCCCCAGACGCCAGCCTCCGCCCGAGGAGCGGGCCAGTCTCCTCCCATTTCGCACGCGCCGGAGCGGCTTCCACAGGTGCGATCTTGGTCCATGTCTGTTCTGTTTGCTGTTTGTACGGGCGCTTCTTCAGCCCCTTGTTCGCCGTTCATGTCGCGAGTTCCGGAGCTGCTCGGCCTGGATCTCTCCCCATTTGGGCCGGCACAAAGGCGCCGCTGGCACGTTTGACCGTTTCCTCGCCCGCGCCCCTCGCATTGTAGATTTCGGGGGACGGAGGCTTAGGATTCGTCCTGCATGCTGATTCTTGAGCGTTTTGGTGATCCCCCCTTGGTGATTTTCAGCCTGCCGGCCATGAGCTGCGGCTCATTACGGCCGCGTGCTGGTCAAATGTTCCGGTTAATCCGGGGGCGGCCGGTTCTTGGCAGGGTTTGGTGGGGTCAATTACTTAGTTGAGGAAGGTTGCTTATTTTAGCTGGTCTCTTGACCCAGTTTGTTATTTGGGCAGATTAGGTGAGGGCTCTGACCATTCAACTCCGTTCCTGCCGAGTTGGTGGCTTGATAGATAGTAGTTGTAGTTGCCGCTGTGGGCATGCGCAATTTCTGCGAAGCTGCATCGGAGACGGAATTAATAATGGACGGTGTTTGGAAATTGAATGTGGCGCCTGTGGACCAATGCGTCGAACCAGCCAGGCCACGTAGTATCTTTGGTCCTAGCTGGTGCCCGGGGGTAGATCAGTTCTTGGGACGGTAGAAGTAATTTCTACTTCTCCGGCAATGATTTTTGGAGGCTTCGGAATTTAGTTGTTCACAAAAGTGAAATATAAACAGATCAGTTCATAGGCGTTGTACTTGATCGGAAAAATCATAGCTGGGTTGGCCGCTCGTGCGAGGCCTTGGTGCCTTTTTGTAGCTTAGGTGTACTGGATTAATCTTTAAGCAACATGGATGTGGTACACCACAGCTTTTTCTTGTGTGTTTTGCCAACTGCTAACCGCTGTAATGCAATGCAGGACCAGTTACTTTTGCTACTACTATATGCTAATTCATCAACCCATTTCAAATTCTGCAGGAGCTTTTCGTCGGTGTGCATATGATGGGCTGCTTCACTGGCCTGAGGTCCAAGAAGAAGAAGAGCCCTCTTGTCGCAAGCAAGAAGCATGGCGATGCAAGGGACACATCCCTGAGGCTCCCGGAGCCGGAAGCTCATGTGCCATCTCTGCAGTCGGCGCCTCCTAGTTTCAGGAACAGGGCAAAGATCTGCCAATCGGCCAATAAAGTCTCTTACAGCAGGGCACGTGTGCTGTCTGCTCCCTCCAGCCTGATCCTGGTTGATCAGGATGGCCTTCCGTATGCCGAATTCGATGATCAGGATGACCCTAGGGGCAAGGGAGGAGCTATTAAGGCGCATCGGTTTTCAAATCCGCTGCCCCTTCCTCTTCCCTCACCAGAAGGCAGTTCTTTGAGGAACTTTGGTAGCTTCAAGGCTATCAATGCAAGTGGGCCACTTGAGGTTTCAGGTCCTCTCCCACTGCCTCCGAAGAGGTCCGATGGGCTTAAGAACTTCTCGTATGATGAGATTTCCACTGCTTGCCAGTGGTTTTCTAGTGATCAGTGTGTCTCGGAAACTCAGACTTTGACGTCATATAAGGCATCGTTCAGGGATGATTTTGTTGAACCAAAGAAGATGGACGCAATAGTTGCCCGATTACTCCCGTCCAACCAGGTACTGTTCTCTATCAAGTTTCATGGTAATACTTTCCCTTCTTATTTTGGATCATGGAGATTTCCCTCACAGTTTTGCTAGTCCGGCCTGTTCGCCAATACACTTTCTGGCACACCTACTATTTTTTTTTCTTTCCATGTGATAACTTGTTGAAATTTGCCTATCCACCATGAATGTATTATGTTTGCAGTATCTGTTCTGTTTACAAAGCTGAACTTAGGCTAGAGTGGCCTGCTGTTTACATCTAGGCATGTGACCTATGCTTATTGATGCAGCTCTGCCCCCTGTAGAAATAGGCTGATTTTAATTTTGCAAATACAACTTAGGACCATAACATCGGTGGGTTAAGTAGCATGCTTTGAAGGAAGGAAATGTGTTTGATCGTCCTTGTTCTCTTCACTATGAGATATTTGTACCCCTTCATGATCAATCTTGGCTTTATCACTTGTGAGCTGTTTGTTCACTAGCAATGTTCTTTTGGGAGGTGGTGTTTCATGCTTTCTCTTGCAAGCGATTTGGTGGAGATTTACTTTCTCCAAGGTAGATGACTTTGCCTAATGATCCTTGGTAATGTCCCGTCCAGCTTTACTGGATGTCGACATTTAAGGAATCTCCAAAAAAAAAAACTAGTAGTCTGAGATTGTTGGTTAGACCTTCTAGATAACTGGATACCTTTCACCATTTTAGAGAAGTTGCCACCTACATGCCATGACTACTATGTTTCTTGGATCACCTTGTTGTAATATTGAAAATTTGACTAATGAGGCACTGATGCAATATATTTTTCACCACTCTGCAGAGTTTCAAAGAATTTAAGGCACAAGTAAATACGTTGGCATCACTTCAACATCCCAATTTATGTAAACTCATCGGCTATCATGCAAGAGATGAATCTAATGAAAGGATGTTGGTTTATGAGCGGCTCCATCATGGCAGTTTAGACAGGTTACTCTTTGGAAGACCGGAAGGTCGTTTGATGGACTGGTCTACACGTTTGAAGGTTGCCCTTGGTGCTGCTAAAGGTCTAGCTTTCCTACACGATGAAGGACCCTTTCAGGTAACTTGATCCAAACCCTTTGACATGACCAAGAAGTTACCATGCTCTCTTGCACTTTGTTTGGTAGTTATTTCTTATATATTTTAACATGCATTTCTATTTACAGGCAATGTATGATGACTTCTCAACCTCAAACATCCAAATAGAGAAAGATTTCACGGCAAAGCTGTCGGGATATGGTTGTGTTGGCTTCAATTCTGAGGAGGAAAGATCTAAGGCATCTGTGGTAAGGTTCACACAGCATGTTCCTCCACAGTTTACATTGGTTCTGGCTTGCATGCTTTTAATGCAGTAAAAAAGATGGAAATAATATTAATACATCGCATTATGTTCATTTACTTGTCAACATCCCAATGCTTACGGGAGATGTTATTCTTGGGCAGACTGCTACAAACCTCTCAGAGGAAACCTTGGAGAAAGGGGTACTGACTCCCAAGAGCAACGTATGGAGCTTTGGAGTCGTCTTGCTCGAGCTAATAACAGGAAGGAAGAACCTTGATGTACGTTCCACCAAAGAAGAACGCAATATTGTCAAGTGGGGCAGGCCTTTCCTCACGGACGATAGTCGCCTATCCCTCATCATGGATCCCCGTATAAAAGGACGCTTTCCTCCCAAGGCTGCTAGGACTGTGGCAGACATCATCCTGAAGTGCCTTCATAGGGATCCATCCGAAAGGCCTACGATGAGGGCCGTCGTGGAGTCTCTAGCAAGCGTCCAGGACATAAAGGTCCCCTGCCGGTATCCTCTTCAAGTACCGTCCGCCGCACCGAGGAAAGTGATGCTAAAATCCACGAGTCTCAACGGCATTGTTCCTCAGCATCCTGTCATGACCTTCTCGCCGTCGCCTCCTTCGCGCAACCAGCACCTGGTGTCACCGAGATCATCGACGTCTGCGCTGCTTCCCCCAAGGAACTGCTCTTCCACCATCACCCTGGACTACCCCAGGGTAAGCTCGGTCAAGAAATCGCCCCCCAACATCATGCGGAGACCTGGCGTCGAGGGTTTTTGATTGTCCATATAGTGTCGGATTTTCTTCTCTTTGCCTTGATTTATTTGTTGTTTTGGTTAGCCTAGCGAGTGATCTCAGTGCTATGGGATATACTATGTTGCAAGGACATGTGAAAAAGGGCAGAGTGAAGCGTAGATAGTAGAACCAGCTTGTAGATACTTGTCGTTCTCTGATTGGATGGGGGTCATGGAAGAAGTGTGTGTTGAGTGGGGCTTGTAACCCCACTATGCAATAAACGTGGGTTGGTTGGTCGGTCGGTATTTGCTCGCCGTCAAACATTTCAGCTGTTTCTTTCTTCTCTTGAATGCTAAGTTTTGTTGCTGCTAGTCGTGGAATAATAGCGGTCTACTGAATGTTCTGCTGTCCACACGTTGATATCATGTTGCAGCAGCCGGTTAGAGATGTTGAATTCCTTTCTGTGGAATGTTGATCTCGCCGTTGCAATTGTTGACCTTGACCAGCCTACTTGCTTTTTAATCTGTATAGTGATGATGTGCTTGATTAGGGTGATGTGTTAGCGTTTTGTAGATTGGACTGGTACAGTAATAAAATGCCAAGAAGACGTGATGATGTGTCACAAAAGCCTTGGAATTCCATTTTGTTCATCTTTTTGTTGGCGGTCGGAATGTTTCTGACGTCTGAAACACTAGTGAGCTGTTTTGTTCAACTACAGCTATGTTTCTTCTAGCGTTCCCTTTCTTTCTCTTGTGTTTCCTGTTCGTCGGTCGCCGCCCCTGAGCTCAGCTGGTGGATGATATTAGTCCTTTTGACTGTTTTTGCTACGGATTGGGGCGTGACGACCAGAAGTAGATTGCGATTGAGCAGGAAAAAAATGGGTTAATCCAGAGTACCGGCTGCGGAAAGATGGCTTGAGTTTTCAACCCGAAATCTTGCATAGTTTGATCGGGCTCACCTAAGTGCAACCCTCTCTGTCGTGTTACTTTTTGCGCGGGCTGTAAAGGGCGCGACAGCATGAGAAGGTCCGCACCTACCTAACCAGATCCAGTGTGAGGTAGTAGTTTGATTGATCGAGTAGACCAGACGTGACAGTAGTACTCCCTCTATTCGGAAATACTTGTCCTAATAATGAATAAAATGGATATATCTATAACTAAAATAAATCTAGATATAACCATTTTAGGACAAGTATTTCTGGACAGAGAGAGTATTTACCAGGCTCCACTTCAACCTAGCACCGCTGTCGACGGTGCCGCATTACAACATACTCAGTCCATGTCCACACCAATCCTCTTGAGAGGATGAATCGAGTCGCCCACTCCAACGTGCTCCTCCAACTCCAACATGCAACTTCGTCTTTTTTTTTCGATCAAAGGGGAACTCCCCCGGCTACACACTTCATAGAACTTAACCACACAAGCCATACAAAGCATCTGGTCTAACCCACCCAGGTTCCAAAAGCTCAAACCAACAACCAAACAGATCCGCTAAAAGACAGTCTTACAGGTTGAGGGAGAACAGACATAACAGTGAAAGTAACGATAAATCTGCCACATTTTTCGTTCAGATCATGAGAGCGAAGACCACATGGATCTCATCTGCTATCTTTGGGTTGTTCTTCAACTCCTCCAGTGTGGCGCGACCCCCGTGTGTCATTCTTTGAATGGTTCTTGCCCAGGAAAGATGACCCAAGGTTTCTTGACATCTCGGTCTGGTTCCAGCTCCAGAGGCGATCTTAGTTTCACCAACAGATGATCTCTGAGTTGTGTCATCTGCCCCCCCTTAGCTCCTTGTGAGGTTTCACCCATGCCAAACCTGTTTGACACAAGTCCATTTAATTCTATTAAACACAAGTGAGTTCTTAGCATTTCACAGTCCTCACAGGACAGCAGAAGAGACTACATTCAATTGCATAATTTTCTTGTTACAGAGCCAGCAGGCAGCTAACTCCAAGAAGGAATGGAAACTCCTATAAAAAAATTACCTCCACCTCCTTCCAAATTATCCTAGCAACTACACAATCAAAGAAAAGATGATGTACAGATCCTATCTCAGTACAGCGCACACATTCCAGGGGTTTTGGAATTCCTCTTTTCCTCAAGTTTATCACAAGTCATTATTTTATTCTGAGAGAACAACCAAAGAAACTCTCATATTCTAGGTGGGATTTTCAAACTCCACACCACATGAGTGTAAGAGGGTGTTTGTTTCTAGGGACTTAAAAAAGTCCCTATAAGTCCCATCTAAACCAAACATGAGGGACTTATAGAGACTTAAAGTGGGTATTTGGAACTTATGAAATAAGACTCTCAAGGAGGGACTTATAGGGACTTATAGTTGTAATATGATCTTTTAATCCATGTTAAGTCCCAGGAACCAAACAAGTAGGGACTTTTTAGGGACTTGAGACTTATAAGTTGGGACTAAAAAATGCTTAGGACATATGAACCAAACAGGGCCTAAATAGGCTGCACACCTCTAAAATTAATAATGGCATATAGAGATTTTGAAGAGTAAATGCTTTTAGATTCGTACCGCCACATCAGGTTATCCTCTTGCAGAGGCGGAGACAGGGGGGTGCGAGCAGGGGTCAGACCCCCCCCCCCCATCGCCTCGCCCCCCCCCCCCCCCATGACGCTTCGTTAGTAGGTACTAGTATTACCAGTAGTTTCTACGTATAGGTGTCATGTGTACAGGCCACTTCTGATCTTTTTGTTGTTGGACATGAAAACTTTCTAGCCCAAGTGCCCAAGTGCCCAAGGCCCAACGTGGAACCATCAACCGAGCCTCGATTGCTAGATGTACGTATATATATCAAAAAAAAGAGATTACCTGCTATCGATCTACCCTTATCTTCCCGATAATTTCGTTCGTGCGATCAAGTCTTCTGGTTCTGTACCTTCCTACGCCGCCGCCCGCCCGCCGCCGCCCATCGCTGGTTCACCGTCGGCTCTTGCAGTCTTACTGCTTTTGCCGCCGTCGCCCAGGGCAGTGGTCCAACACTTCAGTGCATGCGATTCAATCATAAGACAGAAACTACTTGTGTACTTCATCGGCATTATACATACATCAACAGATCAACTTCAACTCGGAATCAAGGTACGGCACTGAATCACTGTTAATCTTGGTGAATTAGCGCAATTTCTACAGAGATAATAGTTTAATTTACTGCTTTGATAAGGTAGCATAATAGTTTTCTAATGCCACTCCTTGTTTAATGTTCCAATGACTGAAGGATGAAGAGGAAGAGTACAGCAACAATAGATTTGTTTTTCAAGCCTATTGCTTCTAGCTCTAATGCAACTGAAAATGCAAATCCACCGGAGGAGCAACCTGTTGTAGATGATACTTCCAGCCCTAATCTAGTTGATATGCAAACTGATGATCACAATATTGTGGCACCACTAGAAACTTTAGAAGAAGGTAGAACTAGAAGCACAAAATATGTGAGGGATCCTGGTACACGCCAACAGATTTGGGAACTCCATCCCGATAAGCAGGATGAAGCACGTCGATTCTATATTTCTAAGGGCGCTTTTCATCCATACATGAAAGAGTATCCATATAATGGAACAACAAAAAACCGCCGCCGATTCCAGTATAGTTATTTCATTGATTGGCCTTGGCTAGAGTATTCACTTGTCACACATCGTGCATACTGCCTCTATTGTTTCCTCTTTACGAAAAAGCCAACTGGAAAGTGTGGTTCAAGTGCATTCACAGTGGATGGATTTATAAACTGGAGAAAGGTGAATGATGGCAAAGATTGTGCTTTTATAACCCACATGGGAAAAGATTCCAACTCAGCTCATAGCTATTCAGCCCGTTGTTATGAAAATCTGAAAAATAGATTGAACCACATTGACAAGGCGATGGTACAAGTATGTACAAAAAAGGTTGCAGCTGCAAGGTTAAGACTTAAAGTCACAATTGATTCCATTAGGTAAGACTAAGTTTATTTGTTTCAACAATTAACCTAGTATATTTTGTATTTATGTAAGACTAACATGTCCCTTGTCTGTTATTTCATTAGGTGGTTAACATTCCAAGCTTGTCCATTTAGAGGCCATGATGAATCTCCAGGATCCCTAAACCAGGGTAATTTTCTTGAGTTGGTAAAGCTTTTGGCTGCTTATAACAAGGATGTTAGAGATGTTGTCTTGGAAAATGCTCCACAAAATGCCAAGTACACCTCACACCCCGTTCAGCAAGAAATCCTTGGTTTACTTTCCAGGAAAGTGCATAAAAGTATTAGAGAAGAAATTGGCAATAGCAAATTTTGTATAATGGTGGACGAGTCTAGAGATGAATCTAAAAAGGAGCAGATGGCACTGGTCATTCGGTTTGCTAATAAAGAAGGGTACATAGATGAGCGCTTCCTTGACATCATACATGTTAGTGACACTGCTGCATTGACTCTCAAGGAGGCAATTTGTACTGTCTTAGAAGATAATAACCTGAATGTACAAGATATTAGAGGTCAAGGATACGACGGCGCAAGTAACATGCGAGGGGAATGGAATGGATTGAAAGCTCTAATATTAAATGAGTGCCCATATGCTTATTATGTGCACTGCATGGCTCATCAGCTCCAATTGGCTCTTGTTGCAGCATCACGAGAGGTACACGAGGTGCATAATTTTTTTCAGCATGCAAATTTTGTGATAAATGTTGCTAGTGCGTCATCTAAACGGAATGATGAGTTATTAGCTAATCAAGCTGCTGAAATTGCACATGGCGTTGAATTGGGTGAGCTTGATACGGGAAAAGGGGCAAATCAAATAGGCTCTTTACAGAGGCCGGGAGACACGAGGTGGAGTTCTCACTTCAAGTCAATTAATAGCTTGAGGAAGATGTTTGCTGCTACGATTGCAGTTCTACGAAGTGTAGCAAATGATCGTTCAGTCACAAGATATTCTCGTGGAGATGCAGTGGGCGCCCTAAAGATGATTATCTCTTTTGATTTTGTATTCATTATGCACCTCATGGAGAAAATTATGAAGATCACAGATGTTTTATGTCAAATGCTCCAAAGGAAGTCTCTGGATATTTTAAACGCATTAGATTGTGTTGCAAACACAAAGTTTCTACTTGCTGAACTAAGAGAAGATGGCTGGGAACCACTTCTAAAAGAGGTTAAATCTTTTTGTCTGAAGCATGATATTGACACCCCCGATTTTAGTTCCAAGTATGTCTCTTTTCCTATATCTAGATTGGAATATTAATCATCACAAGTATTTTAATCTAATATATGTTGCCATTTGTAGGTACGTTGATATGACTAAATCTCGAAACAAGCATGACAACACCACAACACTTCACCACTATAAAGCAGATGTATTCAATGTTGCCATAGATCAACAACTGGTCGAGCTAAATGACCGGTTCAGCATTCAAAGCACTGAGCTATTGAGGCTTTGTGTATCCTTGAATCCACTGCATGACACATTTGATGTGATAAAGATATGCACTCTAGCAGAAAAGTTTTATCCTGCTGATTTTTCTAACCAAGACTTGGCTCGGTTAGAGTCTCAACTTATCCATTTCAGAATGGATGTTTGCTCACATCCAGACCTAAAATGCTTGCATTCACTTGCTGATTTGACTGTTGGTTTGTTCAAAACTGGTAAAGTTCAGGACTATTCATGGTTGATAGACTATTGCGGTTGGTTATTACTCTTCCAGTTTCAACGACAAACACTGAGCGAGCCTTTTCTGCTATGAAACTAGTGAAGACGCGTCTTCGAGGCAAAATGGGTGATGACTTTCTTCAACATTACATGATTGTCTACACTGGAAAGGATATAGCTGCAAAAGTCACATCTGATGAGATTATCCACATTTTCGACGATGGTACTCGTAGAGCTGAATTTCAGTTGATAGATATGTAACTTCTTTTTTTTTTGCTAAATATACGTTGTCATGCACTCATATCAATTCTACTATTGAGACTATATTCTTGTGTGGTGTATAATTTGGAATGATTATTATCTGTCTCGCCCCCCTCATGTTCAAATTCTGGCTCCGCCCCTGTCCTCCTGTTCAGAAACGAACTATAGACTAGGCAATAGTTTCTAGATCAAACCATTGTAGCATAAGCTCATCATCAGAGCCTGCCTTTCGCCGTTCAAAAAAGAGAGCAAGAAAAAACCTTCACAACGGCAGGCGGGGAGGCTCGCTCGTTCGTCGCGTAGTGGGCTGGTTGATCCATGCACACGGTAAAGCCGGTATCAGACGGCCGGAATCAAGTCATATCATGTGGTCATGTACTCATGTCAACGTGATGCCGAAGTGTCATAGTCTAAGGAGTATAGCATGCATGCACATGGTTTTGCAGACGTGCATGCAGCGTCGTGTCCTTCGCCGAAACGTACGCTCCGACGCCGACCAGCGTCCCTCCCACGTACGCGCCAAGCCCGCTTGCGTGGCGGAGGTGCGCACGCTGGTGCTGCGCTTGGCAAGCGAAACCCCAGCTGTCGAATCCACGGTGCTCACGCATGCTCTCATTCATTCTCATTACACGAATCTCATGACGTTTACATTCCGTATATATTACAAAAGGTTCAACAAATTAACGCGCGGTAACTAGCGAAGGTAGTCAAGCAGGCGCATCCGTGGCGGCTTCGGCGTCGCCTGCTGTTCCTCGCTCCGGCCGTGTCCGCCCAGGGCCGGCCCTGGAGTTTTGAGGGCCCCAGGGCGGACGCCATGAGTGGGCCCAGGGGCTGTATGGAGGAAAATAAATAAATTCTATAGTTTGATATTTTTCTGAGGGAGTTTTATAGTTTGATATGCAAAATTCTTGCAAACCCATAAACTATGATATATTTTTCCGTTGTAAATAGTAGTCCGTCCAAATTACTTGTCTTTGGATTATGGATGTATCTAGACACGTTGACTAAGTACATTCGTATATACACAACGTGTCTAGGTACATCCGTAGCTAGACAAATCTAAAACAAGTAATTTAAAATGGAGGTTGTGTCTGATAATAATAGGTTGTGGTGCTTCAATAATATTGACATCTAATTGCTTTAGATTGTCAATCCAAAAATAAATTTATTCATAACCTCCTTCGAAAATTTAGTTAACTGATGTGCTCATTTTCTCATTTTTGTTTTCTCGGAACTAGATAAATGTTTTTAGGCAACATGTTTATGAAAACAAAAAAGAGCACTCCTCAACTTTGGAGTAAATTAGCAGCAATAATGTGTGCTCCAACGCTTGTGTATTCTGGAGCTATCCAAGTCCAAAACATTGAGACCAAGCGACCAAGACCACCTATCTCCTCCAAGGCTGCAAGTGTTATAAAAACAATAATACAATTTAATTATCATCAACCAGATTAAAATTGTGGGCTAAAAGAATTCATAATTTTTTACCTCTGTCTTTAGGCTGTTCCTGGCCCTAGCGCAGCCGGCAGCCGTTGCAACGCTCCGGCATGCGGCAGAGTTGCATGGCGTTCGCCCGCTCCGTCCTTCGTGTGTGACAGGAAAACGAAGCCATGGGCCTCGAGCGAGTGAAGATTTGCTAGATTGGGTTTGGAGAATTGAAGAAGAAATCAAAGTAACTGCCATGGAAAGGTCATTCCCTCAAATAAAAACAAAGAAACCAACAGCCACGGCTCCACACAAACAGGTACACACACATATAGCAGATCCACATTCTGGAACGAATTCAGCTTTTTTATGACTTTTTTTTAGACTACAACGAATTCAGCTATGTATGCGTTCTTTGGGCTTCTAATCTACATATCACGGGTGGGCCTCTCAGGCCTTTTCTGCTGTACCCAAGCCTTTCATACATGTATATGGCCAGGGTCGGGCCCCTAGTTTGGCTGGGCCCCAGGCCGTCGCCCCTACTGCCCTGGCCCAAGGCCGGCCCTGTGTCCGCCCCACGCGCCGCCCAGCCAGCAGAGGACCCGCTTCAGCGCCTCCAGCAGCCAAGCCCTCCGCGCCCTCGGCTCGCACGGCGCCCGCCTCTCCGCCTCCTCGACACCACGAGCGGCCGTCTCCTCCCGCGCCAGCGCGACGACCCGGGACGGGCTCGGCTCGGAGTAGCTCCGGCGCAGGACGGCCCGGCTGAGCTGGGCCTCGATGGCCAGCCGCTCGTACTCGTCGAGCAGCGTGCTGGGGAGCACCGGCGCCGCGCCGCCGCCGATCGGGTCGAGGCGGCCCAGCGCGGCGCAGACGCCTAGCTCCGTCGCCAGGCTGCTGCTGACGCTGCGGCGGTGTTGTTGCGCCGGCTCCAGCGGCATTGCAGCGCAGACCCCTAGCTCCCTGGCGAGGCTGCTGCTGTGTTGTTGCACCGGCATTGCTGGTGATTGTGAGTTTGTGACACGCGCTCGAGAGGAGATGGTCGTGTCCTGGCCTGTCTGGGCACGCGGTGACCATGGCGCGGCTTGGTTGATGTGCTTTAACACAACTGTTTCTGTTCTTGACGTGGGGAGCGGGACAGGCATCGTGTCCGAGCTTTCCTAGCTGTTTTACCTGAAGCGGGATATGGAAATTCTTCTACCGACTCACCTGCACGGTTAATGTGAATCCAAAAAATGGGAATAAAATTTAGCTGGCTCGAACTGCAAGTCATTGTGATATACACACGTTTCGATATTGTAACTCGTAACCGAAAAAGGAGGGAGAAGATCTCCATCCGCAGAACTCTACGAGCTGTCAAGAATTTCGTTCAGTCTAAGGGGCTGTTCGGCAACGCTCCGGTCCACAACTCCCGGAGCGGAGTTGGCGGAGCTGTAGTTTAAAATGGTGGAGTTGCCATTTAGCCACTCTGCAGATTCTAGGAGCGGACCGTTACCGAACAGGGCCTAAATATCTGAAACCCGACTTTTTCGTTGCAGATTACTCTCTGGCATAGATTGCAGCTGACTGAAGGAGCACCCGGAATCGGACATTGCGACCCCGGCGACCAATGAGTAGATTGACACATTTCCTCTGGCATTGATGCCACGTCGAGTTTCATGAACCGACCTGGAAACAGGCTATTCTAGAAGCTTCTGTTGAATTGCTCTATGGTGTGACCCTGGAGCATCAACCAGTTACTACTGCTGTTTACTCTCCAGTCTGAAGCAAAAGGATGGTTTCACATCTAGTATAAATCAACTATGTTTCTTACAAGGATAGATATCACTATATGAAGTTGCATGTGGGCATTATGATTCCAAATTGACACCCCAAACTGCTAGTGTTATCTTCAATTTTCATATTGGATGAGAGATGAATATCGAGAATGGGACATATTCTCCCTTTTCCATTCATAGATATCTATACTCTTATATGTAGACTTTTGGATTTTTGTGGATTGTGTCAACCATTTGGAAGGACATGTTCACTTTCTGAAACTTGCTTCATCCATGCCCCTTCAATGGGGCTTTAGTGCTCGGTTTCATGTTTTGTCCTACGAACGTCAGAGCTAAGCTGTAAGCTGTTTGAAATATCATCCAAGAAAATAGTGAGCTGTCAGAACTGGATATCATATAAGTTAGGTTGATGGAGATAAGGTGATATTTAAGCATGCAAATGCTCAGGAAGTTGGGTGTCACCATTTACTCTTCCGGTTTACCCTGTCAATATATGTCCTGGAGCAGAAGTGCAGATTTGCATGCCCCTTCCAGTTATTTCTTACTGATGCATTGGGCAGTTTAATTTAGTTCTTGTTTGCTGCAGTATTCATTTGGTAGATTCTTACTCTGGACACTTGTTTTTGTTTCTTAAGTTTTTTTTTGGGCGAATACTTGCCCATTTTTTGTTTCTTAAGTTGCCGTATATAATCTTTAATTAGCATGGTTCTACTGATTTTGTTTTGGTTCTGTAATGTCTATCGCCAAGTGAAGCTACAATTGAGCAATAAATATACTTGGGGGGTTATGTACTGTATCTGTATGTATGTTAAGTGGTGAGGACAGGGAGTATGTCCTACACGCTGTGCAACATTTTTCAGACTGGAAACAACATTTCAGCTTTCACTGTGCTTTTGTTGAGGCTGTGTGGACCTGTTGCAAGTGGGAGGACAGATCTGATGGCTACAACCTACTTACAGGGATGATGAAGTAGTTTCCAGAAGCAATATCACCAGACCAAAAAAAAAAAGAAGACCTGCTCAGTGTTTAATGTAAAATGGCCTTTCCACAAAATTTCAGTAATAGCAGCAACTATGGTCGGGGTGATTAAGTTGCAGTAATACTCTGTAAAGTTGGATTAGGATTGGCCTGACAATGTGAAATGGTACCCTGGAAGTTTCTATATGCTGTTGTTACCATGTGATCTACACTTTTACTTTTTCTTAATCGCAGCCAGTTAATACCCCAGCGCAGTTGCTTGATGACAGATGCATTCGGAGTTTTGCATAGCAAAATTCATCTTTGATGAGCTCCTGAACTCTAGATGGCAAGGTTCATGATCCTGTCCTTGAGGCATTACGCCAAATAAAGGCCTCTATGGCACTGTGTAACACCCTCGATGCGGCTATATCTCCTACGTGTCGAAGCATGACTTAGAGGCATAACCGCATTGAAAGCAATGTCGCAAGTGAGATAATCTTCGCAAACAACCCATGTAATACAATAAAGGGAAAGAATACATAGTTGGCTTACACTCGTCACGTCACACAAATACATAAATAACATTACATTCATCCAATTACACTCAAGGTCCGACTACGGAACCAAAATGAAGAACAACCCCCAAATGCGACAAAGACCCCGATCGCCTCAACTGGGCACCAATACTGATCATTTGGGAAAAACACGTAGTAACGACGAGAGTCTTCATCGAACTCCCACTTGAGCTCGGTCGTATCATCTGGAGCGGTATCATCGGTCCCTGCATCTGGTTTTGGAAGGAATCTGTGAGTCACGGGGACTCAGCAATCTCACACCCTCGCGATCAAGACTATTTAAGCTTATAGGAAGGGTAAATGTATGATGTGGAGCTGTAGCAAGCGACTAGCATATATGGTGGCTAACATACGCAAATGAGAGCGAGAAGAGAAGGCAAAAACACGATCGAACAACTATGATCAAGAAGTGATCCTAGAACAACCTACGTCAAGCATAACTCCAACACCGTGTTCACTTCCCGGACTCCGCCGAGAAGAGACCATCACGGTTACACACGCGGTTGATGCATTTTAATTAAATTAAGTTTCAGGTTTTCTACAACGGGACATTAACAAATTCCCATCTGCCCATAACCGCGGGCATGGCTTTCGAAAGTTCAAATCCCTGCAGGGCTGTCCCAACTTAGCCCATCACAAGCTCTCACGGTCAACGAAGGATATTCCTTCTCCCAAGACAATCCGATCAGACTCGGCATCCCGGTTACAAGACATCCTCGACAATGGTAAAACAAGACCAGCAAAGCCATCCGAATGTGCCGACAAATCCCAATAGGAGCTGCACATATCTCGTTTTTAGGGCACACCGGATTGTCCAAACTTCCGGTAGGCCAACTCAGAGTTGCCCCTGGTGGCCACCGGCGGCTGACAGGTTGGACCAACACTCAGAGGAGCACTGGCCCGGGGGGTGTGTGTGTTAAAATAAAGATGACCCTCGGGAGCGCGACTCCCAAGGGAAAAGTAGGTGGTGGTGAGGCAAATGGTAAAACCAAGGTTGGGCCTTGCTGGAGGAGTTTTATTCAAAGTGAAATGTCAAGGGGTTCCCATTATAACCCAACCGTGTAAGGAACACAAAATCCGGGAACATAACACCTATATGACGGAAACTAGGGCGGCAAGAGTGGAACAAAACACCAGGTATAAGGCCGAGCCTTCCACCCTTTACCAAGTATATAGATGCATTAATATAAATAAGAGATATTGTGATATTCCAACAAAATATGCATGTTCCAATAAGGAACAAACTCCAATCTTCACCTGCAACTAACAACGCTATAAGAGGGGCTTGAGCAAAGCGGTAACATAGCCAAACAATGGTTTGCTAGGACAAGGTGGGTTAGAGGCTTGGCATCACAATATGGGAGGCATGATATAGCAAGTGGTAGGTATCGCAACATAGGCATAGCAAAAGAGCGAGCAACTAGCAAGCAAAGACAGAAGTGATTTCGAGGGTATGGTCATCTTGCCTGAAATCCTGCAAGGAAGAAGAATGAGTCCATGAAGAAGACAAACAGACGTAGTCGAACGGGTCCTCACAAACGCGACATTATCGGAACCAACCCGAAGAAGCAACACCGGAAAAAAACACACAACATAGTAAACAACCAACATATGAACATGGCATGATATGCGGGATGCGATATGTGATGCATATGCATGATTTGGAAAGGAATGATTGAACCTGGCCTCAACTTGGAAATCCAAGAGTTCCACTGGAAAGAGGGGATGATTTTGGTTGAAATCGATATAAAGATCACCGAAATCGGATGCACGGTTTGGAAATGGCAAGTAAAACAAATATGGCACTGGTCTGCGATTAACATCAAGTAACCTTCTAAATGCATCAAGAGCAACGTGCTACAACATTCCAACATGACAACAAAATACATGGCAGGGATCCACTCAAGATGCTTGACAAAATATGAACACTGAGCTACGGCTAATTCACTCAATAGCAGGTTCAAACAAGTATGGCAAAAGTGCAAAAGATAACAGGTTACAGACTTAGTGAAATTAACAACAAGTCAGGAATTTATCATCAGGAAGCAATGTTTAGAGCATGATAACTACATGCTACAGGAACATATCATGGCAAAGCAAGGAATGGCATGAAGCTACTCAACGCATAAAACAAAAGTCCCTTAGTGACCATGAGCCAAAAGGGATCAGAAACTACAATTGCAAGCATGTGAACATAGCAAAAACATAAATAGATTCAGACTTTGTGAAAACTGGAGCATGGCAAAACAGATAACGAGTAGGCATGTTTACGAGCTCGATGCACTCACTATGAGGCATTGCATAATAATCTAAGCATACACTCAACACATAGACATGGCATAGAAGTTAGACATGGTAAGAACAACAACATAGCATGCACAAATCAACTACAACAACCTCGGAAAATTGCTAAACATGTTAACAATCTGCCAGGAACATTTTATAGCAAAAGTAGACCTCGATTGACTCAAGCTAGGGTGCTCCATAATTGCAAACAAAGACATGGATGGATAGAGCACCACCATATCTACAAAACATCCTTACTGATCATGCTCAAAAGAGGCACGGATCACTAGGAAACAACATGAACATATGGCATAAAAATAATGACAGGGCAAGGACTTGGTGAAATTCTAAGTCCCTGAAATCAGCATCATTGAGTAATCTACTTTGCATGCTTATGCTAGTCACCACAAAGATCACAAAAAAATATGGCATACACCCCTGTAAAGATGGCATGACATTCTTCAAAACACATGTAGAGCTCAGGATCATAGCATGCACACATTAATCATGGAAAAAATGACAAAAGTGCATTTGCTGAAACAGATCTAAAACTATCCTCACATAGCCCTCTTCCAACAGCATTTAAGGCATCAAGATGATCTCAAATGAAAATGATGAAATGATCTCCTCGCCGAGGCGAACATTTTGATATGCTACATGCATGAATCGGAGCAACAGTTGCAGTGTTATGACATGCCAAAATATGCACAAAACATTAGGGTTAGGAGTGGAAAGTCAACCGAGGTTGGATCCAGATCCAGATCGGATCGGGCACGGAAGTCGATGACCGCCGAACGAAGAACTCGCCGGAGTTTAGCTCGAAGTCGCCGGAGGAGGGCCGGATCCGGTGGCCGGAGAGGGTGCCGGCGACGAGGAGGGCCGGGCACGGCTGCAAGGCGCGGCGAGGCACCGGCGATGGGCGGCGGGTGCAGCGTGCCGCGGTGGACGTCGGCGGCCGGCAAGCTCCGGCCAATGGGAGTGGGGCGGCGCGGTGGGGGAGCAGGCGGCGCGCGGGGGAGCGAGCGCTCGGCCGCACGGTGCGAGGCGCAACCTCGGGCGGCGGTGCGGCTTCGGGCTCGCGCAGGCCCCGGATGGGCTCCGCGGGCCGCAGCGGCAGTGGGAGGAGAGAGAGGGCTGCGGTGGTGAGGTGGCAGCGCGTGGTTGGCTGTGGAGGGGGGCGCGGACATGTCCGGTGGGGGAGAATTTGTCTGGTGGCATGAGGTAGGAGGAACTAGGGTTTGTACCGCGAAAATTTCGGGGGAGGTCACATATTTATAGGTAGAGGGAGCTAGGAGAGTCCAAATGAGGTGCGGTTTTTGGCCACGCGATCGTGATCGAACGACCTAGATGATGGAGGGGGTTTAGGTGGGTTTTTGGGCCACTTTGGAGAGGTGTTGTGCTGCAACACACACGAGGCCTTATCGATCCCTCGGTTAACTGTTGGAGTATCAAACGAAGTCAAATGGCACGAAACTTGACAGACGGTCTACCGGTAGTAAACCAAGGCCGCATGGAAGTCTCAGACCAATCTGAAAATGTTTAACACCCGCACACGAAATGTCGGGGATATACCCCGTGGCGTAAACCGGCTGGAAGTATAACCCGACCGGACTGGACGACTCACTGGTAACCCGCCCGGAGCTTGGCGGTTCACGGGCTACCGGTCTTGGCGGTTCATTAGTAACCCGGCGGGCGGGTCAGATGGATGACGAGGCCCATGGCCCAGAAGGCCGGTTCATGTTTAATGGTGGGCCGGTTTAGGAGGAAAGGCATGAGGAATATTTATCTTACAAGGAGTTAAGACCAGGACTTGTATCCGGTTTGTATTAAAGATAGACTAGTCCTAATCCTAATAGGACTCCACATGTAACCCGCCCCTCTAACTTATATAAGGAGGGGCAGGGCTCCCCAAAGAGGGACAAGCTACAAGCAAGAAGAAACAATCTTAGGGCTAGACACAAAGAGGAGAGCCGGTTTACGGCGACTCCCTCGTGATGATAATGAGACCTAACCTCAAACAACATGTAGGGTTGTTACCGGATGATATTTCCCGGGGCCCGAAGCTGTCTAAATCCCTGTCTTGTGTTGCGTCTCTCGTTCCGATCAACCCCTCTCAAGCTACCGCATAGATGCGCTGGCCTCGCGACTAAGTCCTGACACTAAGAACATCTGCCGTGACAAAACTAAGACAGTTGGCGCCCACCGTGGGACTGGCACACGGTGGTGATGAGTTCTTGAAGGGATTTCTTCTAGGGATCGAGAAGCTCGCAATTTTTCTGGTGAAGAAGAGCCAATTTGAAAAAATCGACATCAGAGGTTAGGATTACATGGCGCGGCACGACATGTGCTTGTGATCCGACGATCCGAAGCCAGATCAGTTTTTGGACGGATCAGTTTTTGGAGCACGTTCTTGAGGCGAAGGAGTTTTTTCACTGGAGATCATATCCGTACATACGACTACGACTTGTGGTCTAATCGGAAGCAGCAGTACCAATCCATCAAAACCTGCCGATTTGTGCGTACGGCGACGTGTACATATGAGGAAAAGCTGCGGTTGCTCCACGCATCAAGAAACAGGAAGCGACATGTTAAAAAAAAGGGAGGAGTAGCTACGACCTGGAGAAGGACCGGAACAGGATTGGTCAAACCTCCACAATTCAGAGGAGGACTCGGCCATGGCTCGCGAGCGCCTCTGCCGCCTCTGGCCACGGACTGGCCCGGTGCCCCGCCTTGTCGGCCTCCCACGCTGGCGTCTCCCCTGCCCTTTGCCTTCGCGCCTCCACTACTACTACGGCCATGGCCTGTTTTGAGTCGCCGCCCACTACTACCTCTAAAGCGACGGCCGCGCCTCCGACCTACTTTGCTGCAGCAGCCGCCGCCACAAACCGCCCGCGCCGGGCCGGGTTCACCTTCACCTTGAGCCGTTGCACGCACCTGCCGTCGAGCCGATGCTTCTGCCGGGTCCGAGTCACTGTTTTGTCCTCCGCCTCTGTCGCTAGCGCTTCCGAGACGCCTCTGCTCGTTTTCGTTCCGGATGCCTGGCGCGCCAAGTCGCCTACGAGCCCGACCTCGCGTCGCCTCTGCATTCCGGTCCATTGGCGCATATAACCCGTACAGGGCTTGGACAGAGAACAAGATAGGCGTGATTTCACTTGTGAGGATTCAGTTTCATCAGGTTACACTAGTCTGTATTTCAAATCAACCATATACTGATCACGGTGTAAGAGCTGAAGGCAACATGGCGTTGTTTTAGTCAAAAACATTCAAGGCAATGCTGTAGTTGAAATCCAGAAGAATGTCATTGCTGAAAGGAGTCAAAGCCCTATTTCATAGTTAAAAGGAATTGATGCCATTACTAATCAAAATTGGCTGATGATTTAAGAGGCAAGATCAACTGATGTGCTACCGCTACTACCTCACCTTACGTGAGACCCGCCCACGCTAACACAACCAGCGCCAGGCCTGAAGCCGTCCACTGCTCCAAGTCGCCGAAGTCATGGGCTGGCCGCGTTTCCGCTGTCGCTCTGCGCCTTTGCGCGTCCTCACCGGCTCTCAAGCTGCGGCTGTGCCCGAGATGTCGCAGACGCGACCCGCCGCCGGCTACACCTGCTGACCTCACCACGGCGGTTCACTGCTACGCCTGCCGGCTTGCCTGCCTCTTCTACCGCGCTTCGCTCCCATTAGCGTTAAACCGCTCCTAAAGCTAGGAACTGGTGTTAAAGAAAAGGAGCTAGGCAACATCTGCAAACCATTGATCATTAGAGTATTATATATACACCTGATGGGCTATACTATTGTCAGTTTATTGGCGGATATTACATATAGATCATCTACCATACGAACAAATCAGGTGCTATTTTTCTAAACTTTTACTGGTATAATTAAGTATCATTCAAAGTTTTTTTCACGGTATGCTATGCTATACACAGGTCAATTGACTCATGGCCAAGGTATGATCCGGTCGTCGTGCGCCGGCGTCGGAGGCGACGTATACATCTGCACCGCCTGTGCCGGGTGCTTAAAGACCTGGAGAATAACCCAGAGGTTTTCTGCTTGAACCGCCGGGACCATATTGAGTTGCCGACCAGTCTAAATCGCCTTTGTCGCGATGAACGGGTCATCCGTTCGAACAAAAAACATGAGGTGATGTCCGTCCGGTTTGTTTTCATAGCACATATTAATTTTTGTGTGAACAATTACTTTGGCATGTGATATTTTTTGACGCAGGACAACTGTTCATTACAAATGAGGCGTTATATTACGGGCACGGAGCACGCGCTAGCAACGTTCTGCACTGGCGTTTCGTCCGTGTCATACCACCCATTGAATGAATGTGAGCAAATCGCCGTCCCTATGGCCCGGTTTACATCAGCTTGCCGGGACCGCACCCGCGATTAACTCGCCCGACTGTGCCGGTTTACGACACCGGTGCCGATTTTCCCCGTCCGCACCGGTTTACAATGCCGTGGCCGACTCATTTTGTCTGAACCGCCTCTGATGCTGCGGTCGTCTTTGTCGTCCGTCTCTTGCGGCCTGGTCTACATCAACATACTGGGTCGCACCTGTCTGCATGAGCTGTTTGTTGAATATAAAGCCAGTCACTGCTTGGGTAGCCCGGTTTCCTTTCAACAAATTGGAGGCAAATTATCATATACTATTGACCGCCGTCTGCACTGGATGGCTCAATGGGCAGGCGCACAAGTCGCCGCCACTACAGTTTGGTTAAACTTCAAATCGCCAGTTGGAAGGAACCATTGGCCGAGTTGTTGACACGGCTTATACAGATCATTTATAACCCGCCACAGTCACCTCAACCTTCTGTGGATTTAGGTTGTGCTATCAACGCCAATGTAGGGTTGTTACCGGATGATGTTTCCCGGGCCCCGAAGCTGTCTAAATCCCTGTCTTGTGTTGCGTCTCTCGTCCGATCAACCCCTGTCAAGCTACCGCATAGATGCGCTGGCCTCGCGACTAAGTCCTGACACTAAGGACATCTGCCGTGACAAAACCACGACACGAAAAGAGGTAGAAAGGGACACCGGGTGACATAGGAGCGCCGGATTGCAAAACGGACAACGGGGAAAATGCTCGGATGCATGAGACGAACATGTATGCAAATGAAATGCACATGATGACATGATATGAGATGCATGATACGCAAGCAGATGACAAGGCAACAACAGCGAATAACTGGAGGACACGTGGCACATCGGTCTTGGGGCGCTACAACACTCCACCACTACGAGAGGATCTCGTCCCGAGATCTAGAATGGCACCGGAGGGAAAAACGAAAGAGAAAGAGAAGAGGTAAAACTAAGTTGCTTCTCTGACAAACGAGTGAAACCAAAGAACCTTTAGATGTTGAACAAATTGAATGGAAGAAAACAACGAAGATGCACAAAGTTGAAAACACTCCGTTAGAAAAGTGGAACAAGGATCATTACTAGGACCCTGTAGGTTGAAAAACATGAGAAAAGGGTTGCAATGGACAAGAAGTACATCCAAACACTCCGGTAGAAACGAGATGTACAAGGAACGATAAGGATCAATCACTATGACACTCCGGTTAAAACAAGATAGAGAAGGAATAAGACTGATATAATTTGGGCAGCACTCCGACTGAAAAGGAAGGAATAGAATATGATCTTGGCAAAACAAGATGATGGGTCGAAGATAGCAACATCACAATGCCTCCGGATGAAGGAATAAAAGGTAGATCGTCGGAACAAAAGAACGAAGAATAAAACACCATCTTCTAACTCAAATGAGCTTGAAAAGCATCTGTAGGATCGAAAGTATGTCTAGAGGGGGGGGGGGTGGTGATTAGACTACTTGAACAAATAAAAATCTAGCCTTTTTCCAATTTTAGTTCTTGGCAGATTTTAGCTATCTTAGCACAAGTCAAGCAATCTCCACACAATTCAAGCAAGCATGCAAAAGAGTATATGAGCAGCGGAAAGTAAAGCATGCAACTTGCAAGAATGTAAAGGGAAGGGTTTGGAGGATTCAAACGCAATTGGAGACATGAATGTTTTTGTCGTGGTTCCGATAGGTGGTGCTATCGTACATCCACGTTGATGGAGACTTCAACCCACGGAGGGTAACAGTTGCGCGAGTCCACGGAGGGCTCCACCCACGAAGGGTCCACGAAGAAGCAACCTTGTCTATTCCATCACGGCCGTCGCCCACGAAGGACTTGCCTCACTAGCGGTAGATCTTCACGAAGTAGGCGATCTCCTTGCCCTTACAAACTCCTTGGTTCAACTCCACAATCTTGTCGGAGGCTCCCAAGTGACACCTAGCAAATCTAGGAGACACCACTCTCCAAGAAGTAACAAATGGTGTGTTGATGATGAACTCCTTGCTCTTGTGCTTCAAATGATACTCTCCCCAACACTGAACTCTCTCTCATAGGATTTGGATTTGGTGGAAAGAAGATTTGAGTGGAAAGCAACTTAGGGAAGGCTAGAGATCAAGATTCATATGGTTGGAATGGAATATCTTGACCTCAACACAAGTGTAGGTGGTTCTCTCTCAGAAAATGTGTATTGGAAGTGTAGGTATGTTCTGATGGCTCTCTCTATGAATGAAGAGTGGGTGGAGAGGTACATATAGCCTCCACACGAAATCTAACCGTTACACACAATTTGCCAAACTCGGTGGGACCGAATGGTTAAACTCGGTCGGACCGATTCAGCAAACCTAGTGACCGTTAGGATTTTTGGTGGGACTGAGATGCAAATCGGTAGGACCGATATGGTTAGGGTTAGGGCATAACGTAATCTCGGTGTGACCGATTACACAAACTCGGTGGGACCGATTTTGGTAATAAGCTAACCAGAGAGTTGGTCAGGTAAACTCGGTGGGACCGATTCGCTCATCTCGGTGAGACCGAAGTGTTACAAAAGGGAAACGGAGAGTTTACATTGCAATCTCGGTGGGACCGATCGCTCATCTCGGTAAGACCGAAACGTTATGAAGGGAAACAGAGAGATTACAATCCCATCTCGGTGAGACCGAGATCCCTATCGGTGAGACCGATTTGCCTAGGGTTTGTGGCAGTGGCTATGGCATTAGAAACTCGGCGGCGCCGGATAGAAAGAATCGGTGGGGCCGAGTTTGACTTTTGGTTTAGGTCATATGTGGATGTCTGAAGGTAGTTGAGGATTTTGGAGCATATCACTAAGCACTTTGAGCAAGCAAGCCATTAAGCAACACCTCATCTCTCCTTGATAGTATTGGCTTTTCCTATAGACTCAATGTGATCTTGGATCACTAAAATATAAAATGTAGAGTCTTGAGCTTCAAGCTTGAGCCAAAATTTTTGTCCTTAGAATTTTGAGGGATCCACTTTTCTCATCCATGCCATGCCATTCATTGAGCTTTTCCTGAAATATTAATCTTGGAATAATGTTAGCTCAATGAGCTATATGTTGTTAGGAATTACCAAAACCACCCAGGGATAGTTGCACTTTCAGCATCTTGAAGAGAAAGGTCGAACGGAATTGTTGAAAAAAACAACGAAAGAATAAACTTGAAATGGGATTAAAGAATACATCTTCAGTTATGAGGTGACAACCTGCCACGCACGGGAAAAAGAATTGGATTGATATGAACAAGGAGACGAGAAAATATTTCACCGGGAGGGTAGATGGATAACTTGGATAATATATTATCACCATTAATAGCATTAATCCTTAGGGAAAGCTTTAGGTGAAATATAACCCCAGATAACTCCAATGACGAGATTGATGGATTTAAAATACCTCATTCTTAACAACATGTGAATCATGAAACATGAACTCAAATTATCAAGAATGACATAAAAGCACCTCCAATGATACTGTAGAAAGAAATGCACTCCAGATTGCAAGATGAAGAATGCTTGAGCTCCTTTGAAAAGAAATCTCAATGGACACTTCGAGAATGAATTAACTCCTTGATGAACCATCATGTAGAACCTTCACGAAGAACTCCGTTAAACAAAAGAATGATCAAACGGAAGGAAAGAGAAGTTGAAAACATAAAGTGAAACCTTGTAATGATTTAGATGGATCTCCGTGATGATGAGAGCTTGGAACTCCGGGAAAAGAAAAGATAAAGCATCTCGAACTGAGAATGTGATATGATGAACCACTCCGGAAAAAAGAAATTGAATAAACTCGATGAAACAAGAATAAGAATTACATTATGCTTATCCTTCACCAATTCAAATTGATGACAAGCAATGGATTTGGCATACTACTTATTCTCGTAGAAATGATTAAGATAGATACATCATCAACTTGGGAAGGTCTTCAATGAACCGTCGGTAGTATTGGAACAACGAATGAATTGATATGATAACAACGGAAGAGAATCCTGGAAGAACCACCGTAAGAATTGAAAATGAACGCAGTACTTGAGACAATCTAGATACAAGAGAACGAAGGGATCATGACTGATTAGAGGATATTTGAATGATGCACCGGTAACATTGGAGAATGATAACTGAAAGCTGAGAATGAATAAAACTGAATTGATGGACTCCGAATAATCAAACTGAGAAGATTCTTGAATTGCTTCGAATGGGTGAAAAGAATTCTGACAATCGAAAACAATCATGAGAGGATGGCCTCGAACTAGAACCACGAATCTCTGAGAGAACGGATAAGATATGGAGGTAAAACTCTTCTTCGGTCTTCAAATGTTGAGAAAGACGATGAGAAAGACCACCATGAATTATTGAGGCACTCCGGAATATAGAAGAATACAAAAGTTGAATCAATAATGAATTTGAAAGATCTTGGAGAAAGACATTTGACTGATGATAGCACATACTTACGTCAAACTTTGAAATGAATTTGAGAATAACTCCGGAAAATAAGAAGAGTCAGGTAAGATCCTGGGAAAAGACCTGTGGGTTAGGGCCCACTCAAAAGAAACACCGTTGAACGATTGCTTGAAAAGAGAGATTGCACCAGTTGAATTAAAAGGCTCTAATGAGATAACAACCTCGAAAGAGTTTGAACGAAAGCAGAGTGGAAACACGAATCTTCGAGATATCTTGAGCACTCCGGAACAATTGAATAGCAAGCGGGGAATGATTAAGAGGTGCACCGGCATTAGAAAAGCATTGGGCAAAAAGAAAAGACTATGCTCAATACCAAAGCTTGAATTGAATCCACCGGAGAAGGAAAAGAATTAAGAATGATGACCTTAAGGCTCCGTTAAAATCTTCATGAGAATCACCGGATAAGAACATTGACGTTAAAGGAATGGAGAGGCTTCACATGAATAAGATGGATACTTGAATAAGAAATCTTAGTCCTTGAAGAAAAGGGTGGGTGGGTGGGAAAACAAAGGCAACTTGGGAAGGATGAAACAGACACTGTTGAGAGAGCTTAGAGTAGATCTTGCTGATGTTGAAATGATCGGATCCACTTGAAGAGAAAACACGCCGGTTGGAAAAAGAATTGACATGACTATCTCGATGATGAAGAAGGGTTAGTATTCACAAAGGAGTATGAGGACACCGCTTAGGAAAGGTCTGGAATCAACACTTGACATTGAAGCAACTCAAATACCATAACTCAAAACAAAACAAAGGATTGGCTTGCAGAATAAGCCAGAACAAACATATGATAGAGATTTCATCCGAAATTTTTGTGGTGGGGCCTACGGGCTCGATCGTACAACACCATCATGTACAAGGCATTGCACATGACATACGAAGCGTCCCTGAGTCGGCATAGCCAAGGACTCTTTAAGACACAATGAGACCACTGTAAAACCAACAGTGGATAGGCGGACCACTAGACGTCGAACCCCAATTTCATATCATACATCTGTCGGAAAGATATCCTACGAGCTACTTGAATTCCCACTTATAAACTCCCAAAACTTTCCGGTTATGCAATCAGGTGTTGGGGATACAGGGGAAGCATAATATCTCAGCCAAAACTAGCAAATCATACATCCAGTTGTATCCATCCTTCAACACATAACCAAGAAACCTTCGGAAATCGTTTACCTCAACCTTTGAAAAGCATCCGTTATACGAGTTATGGCAATACTCCCGAACTCCCGCCCCAGTACTGGGTGGCATCGAGGTTATCTCACCAACAACTGCATAAAAGAGATTTTCGATGTCGGCGAAAAAAACTCAGGTATTCTAAAATTGCAACGATAAAATTGTGACAACAACACCTCGGAGCTCAACTCCCCGGGACACTGCCACAACCCCTAAATGTCAGGAGGCACCAAGAACAATGTTCTCGTCACAAAACCATCGGAACGGTTCCAAGATACCCGCGTGATCCTAAAAAAAATTTAGTGAAAATTTGAGAAGAGAAGAGTCAAAACTCTACGTCAGGATGTCTCACCAGAGCGACGAAGGGACTGAGGAGTAAAAAGAAATCCTACTCTCCGATATATATAATCCTAAATGACTCAAAACATTTTTCTAGACTCAACAACGCCATCGATTCGATCAAGCTGGGGGGTTCCTAAGGTCCGGAAAGGCTCTGATTACCAACTTGTAACGCCCTCGATGCGGCTATATCTCCCACATGTAGAAGCACGACTTAGAGGCATAACTGCATTGAAATCAATGTCACAAGTGAGGTAATCTTCGCAAACAACCCATGTAATACAATAAAGGGAAAGGATACATAGTTGGCTTACACTCGCCACGTCACACAAATACATAAATAACATTACATTCATCCAATTACACTCAAGGTCCGACTACGGAACCAAAATGAAGAACAACCCCCAAATGCGACAAAGACCCCGATCGCCCCAACTGGGCACCACTGCTGATCATCTGGGAAAGACACGTAGTAACGGCGAGAGTCTTCATCGAACTCCCACTTGAGCTCGGTCATATCATCTGGAGCGGTATCATCGGTCCCTGCATCTGGTTTTGGAAGGAATCTGTGAGTCACGGGGACTCAGCAATCTCACACCCTCGCGATCAAGACTATTTAAGCTTATAGGAAGGGTAAAGGTATGATGTGGAGCTGTAGCAAGCGACTAGCATATATGGTGGTTAACATACGCAAATGAGAGCGAGAAGAGAAGGCAAAAGCACGGTCGAACAACTATGATCAAGAAGTGATCCTAGAACAACCTACGTCAATCATAACTCCAACACCGTGTTCACTTCCCGGACTCCACCGAGAAGAGACCATCATGGTTACACACGCGGTTGATGCATTTTAATTAAATTAAGTTTCAGGTTTTCTACAACGGGACATTAACAAATTCCCATCTGCCCATAACCGCGGGCACGGCTTTCGAAATTTCAAATCCCTGCAGGGGTGTCCCAACTTAGCCCATCACAAGCTCTCACAGTCAACGAAGGATATTCCTTCTCCCAAGACAATCCGATCAGACTCGGCATCCCGGTTACAAGACATCCTCGACAATGGTAAAACAAGATCAGCAAAGCCACCCGAATGTGCCGACAAATCCCAATAAGAGCTGCACATATCTCGTTCTTAGGGCACACCGGATTGTCCAAACTTCCGATAGGCCAACCCAGAGTTGCCCCTGGTGGCCACCGGCGGCTGACAGGTTGGACCAACACTCAAAGGAGCACTGGCCCGGGGGGGTTAAAATAAAGATGACCCTCGGGAGCGCGACTCCCAAGGGAAAAGTAGGTGGTGGTGAGGCAAATGGTAAAACCAAGGTTGGGCCTTGCTGGAGGAGTTTTATTCAAAGCGAACTGTCAAGGGGTTCCCATTATAACCCAACCGTGTAAGGAACGCAAAATCCAAGAACATAACACCGATATGATGGAAACTAGGGCGGCAAGAGTGGAACAAAACACCAGGCATAAGGCCGAGCCTTCCACCCTTTACCAAGTATATAGATGCATTAATATAAATAAGAGATATTGTGATATCCCAACCAAATATCCATGTTCCAACAAGGAACAAACTCCAATCTTCACCTGCAACTAATAACGCTATAAGAGGGGCTTGAGCAAAGCGGTAACATAGCCAAACAACGGTTTGCTAGGACAAGGTGGGTTCGAGGCTTGGCTTCACAATATGAGAGGCATGATATAGCAAGTGGTAGGTATCGCAACATAGGCATAGCAAAAGAGCGAGCAACTAGCAAGCAAAGATAGAAGTGATTTCGAGGGTATGATCATCTTGCCTGAAATCCCGCAAGGAAGAAGAACGAGTCCATGAAGAAGACAAATGGACGTGGTCGAACGGGTCCTCACAAACGCGACGTTATCGGAACCAACCCGAAGAAGCAACACCGGAAAGAAACACACAACATAGTAAACAACCAACACATGAACATGGCATGATATGCGGGATGCGATATGTGATGCATATGCATGATTTGGAAAGGAATGATTGAACCTGGCATCAACTTGGAAATCCAAGAGTTCCACTGGAAAGAGGAGATGATTTCGGTTGAAATCGATATAAAGATCACCGGAATCAGATGCACGGTTTGGAAATGGCAAGCAAAACAAATATGGCACCGGTCTGCGATTTACAGCAAGTAGCCTTCTAAATGCATCAAGAGCAACATGCTACAACACTCCAACATGACAAAAAAATACATGACAGGGATCCACTCAAGATGCTTGACAAAAGATAAACACTGAGCTACGGCTAATTCACTCAATAGCAGGTTCAAACAAGCATGGCAAAAGTGCAAAAGATAAGAGGTTACAGACTTAGTGAAATTAACAACAAGTCAGGAATTTATCATCAGGAAGCAATGTTTAGAGCATGATAAGTACATGCTACAGGAACATATCATGGCAAAGCAAGGCATGGCATGAAGCTACTCAAAGAATACAACAAAAGTCCCTTAGTGACCATGAGCCAAAAGAGATCAGCAAATACAATTGCAAACATGTGAACTTAGCAAAAACATAAATAGATTCAGACTTAGTGAAAAACTGGAGCATGGCAAAAGAGATAACAAGTAGGCATGTTTACGAGGTCGATGCACTCACTACGAGGCATTGCATGATAATCTAAGCATACACTCAGCACATAGACATGGCATAGAAGCTAGAAATGACAAGAACAACAACATAGCATGCACAAATCAACTACAACAACCTCGGCAAAATTGCTAAACATGTTAACAATCTGCCAGGAACATTTTATAGCAAAAGTAGAGCTCGATTGACTCAAGCTAGGGTGCTCCATAATTGCAAACAAAGACATGGATGAATATAGCACCACCATATCTATAAAACATCCTTACTGATCATGCTCAAAAGAGGCACGGATCACTAGGAAACAACATGAACATATGGCATAAAAATAATGACAGGGCAAGGACTTAGTGAAATTCTAAGTCCCTGAAATCAACATCATTGAGTAATCTACTTTGCATGCTTATGCTAGTCACCACAAAGATCACAAAAAAACATGGCATACACCCCTGTAAAGATGGCATGGCATTCTTCAAAACACATGTAGAGCTCAGGATCATAGCATGCACACATTAATCATGGCAAAAATGACAAAAGTGCATTTGCTGAAACATATCTGAAACTATCCTCACATAGCCCTCTTCCAACAGCATTTAGGGCATCAAGATGAGCTCAAATGAAAATGATGCAATAAGATGAAATGATCTCCTCGTCGAGACAAACATTTTGATATGTTACATGCATGAATCGGAGCAACAGTTGCAGAGTTATGACATGCCAAAATATGCACAAAACATTAGGGTTAGGAGGGGAAAGTCAACCGAGGTTGGATCCAGATCCAGATCGGATTGGGCACGGAAGTCAATGACCGCCGGAACGAAGAACTCGCCGGAGTTTAGCTCGAAGTCGCCGGAGGAGGGCCGGATCCGGTGGCCGGAGAGGGTGCCGGCAACGAGGAGGGCCGGGCGCAGCGGCGCGGCTGCAAGGCGCGGCGAGGCACCGGCGATAGGCGGCGGGTGCGGCGTGCCGCAGCGGACGTCGGCGGCCGGCGAGCTCTGGCCAACGGGAGTGGGGCGGCGCGGTGGAGGAGCAGGCGGCGCGCGGGGGAGCGAGCGCTCGGCGGCGCGGTGCGAGGCGCAGCCTCGGGCGGCGGTGCGGCTTCGGGCCCACGCGGGTCCCGGATGGGCTCCGCGGGCCACGGCGGCGGGGGGAGGAGAGAGAGGGCTGCGGTGGTGAGGTGGCAGCGCGTGGTTGGCTGTGTCGGGCGGCGCGGACATGTCCGGTGTGGGAGAATTTGTCCGGTGGCGCGAGGTAGGAGGAACTAGGGTTTGTACCGCGAAAATTTCGGGGGAGGCCACATATTTATAGGTAGAGGGAGGTAGGAGAGTCCAAATGAGGTGCGGTTTTCGGCCACGCGATCGTGATCGAACGACCTAGATGATGGAGGGGGTTTAGGTGGGTTTTTGGGCCATTTTGGAGAGGTGTTGGGCTGCAACACACACAAGGCCTTATCGGTCCCTCGGTTAACCGTTAGAGTATCAAACGAAGTCCAAATGGCACGAAACTTGACAGGCGGTCTACCGGTAGTAAATCAAGGCCGCATGGCAAGTCTCGGACCAATCCGAAAATGTTTAACACCCGCACACGAAAAGAGATAGAAAGGGACACCGGATGATATAGGAGCGCCGAATTGCAAAACGGACAACGGGGAAAATGCTCGGATGCATGAGACGAACATGTATGCAAATGAAATGCACATGATGACATGATATGAGATGCATGATACGCAAGCAGATGACAAGGCAACAATAGCGAATAACTGAAGGATACCTGGCACATCGGTCTTGGAGCGCTACACACTGCCATTATAAGCACACTTTCTGTGTCATGTATAGTTCACCTGAGCTTTTCTGTTGATATACATTGACAAGTCTCAGCCTTGCTAATCAAAGCAGTCAATCTAAATTTCTATACTTAGGCACGTAAAAGCGGAATACCAGATCTCTCATCAGTGGCCGGACTTTGACCCTATGGAGCACATCATCACAGTGTGGAATTCACTACTGTTTTTTTCTCGTTCAGGTTACTGGGCTGGTACTCTACTCTTATGATTCTGCGGTGCGGATGTGTTCCCTCCCCGATCCCCATGTGCTCGATAAAGCCTTTGAGAGTCTGCATGATGATACGGTCACTTGAGATGTGAGAGGTGAAACAATGCTGGCCCTACTGCTGTTGTTGGTCACGACAGGTCCACACATTCCTTTTCCCTTTTTTCCTTTATGTCTGTTTCCCCTTTGCATGATTCCTTCCGGCCCCTATCGGCTATCGTCTTGCTGCTGGGCTTTTTGCTAATTTCATGTGGGTCGAGATTTGTTGGCATGAAATAGGTTTCTGCATTGCCAATGTTATCTAGACTACTACACACCTTGTGCCTTTCCTTTTACAGTCCACATTCACACTCCTGGTCAGTCATACTGAAGTGTTGGGATATATGGTGCAGTTGGCTAAAATTAGTACATTCTTCACTCATTGTGCATACTAGATGTTCAATTCAGACGTAACACTCCTAGAGTTACATCACATCAGTTTGAAATTTATTTCTCTATCGAAGAATTTTGCTGCTACTAACAATTGTGTTCTCCTTTGGGTAAAAAGAAGACAAGTGTGCTCTCCTTTCATGATGTGTGCAATGTCTGCAAATTTCACTTACCACAGATAATTCTTCGACCATCTATTGCTGTAGGACATTTTGTTTTTCTCTCTCGACATTTTCGCGCATTTACTGTTAGGAGGTACTCCCCCCGTTCCAAAATAGATGACTCAACCTTGTACTAACTTTATACTAAAGTTAGTATAAGGTTGAGTCATCTATTTTAGAAGGAGGGAGTACATGTTTCTGCCACCTAGTGGAAAGTATGGAACCATGGAACATTTTTAGAGAATCTGAGATAAAGGGCATGGTCCTGGAACGTCTGTATTATATGCAGTAGGTAGTCTTCTTGTGGCCAGCATGTTCTTTCTTCACTAAACAATAGAATGTACAGTTGTTAGTTCAGTTATTATTCTACATGCTCATTGTCATTTGGCTTGTAGCTCACTGCCCAATCAGGCTGTTTGAAGTTGTGTTCTTTGCTTGGCTCGCGTTGCAAGATAGAATTTGGACCGCCGACAGACTGGCTAAGCAGGGTTGGTCAAATTGTGGCCTTTGCCCCTTGTGCAGGGGAGTGCAAGAATGTGGAACACATCTATTCTTCAGATGCCGCTTCATGCTGAGGCTTTGGAATTTGGTTATTCATAAATTTCTCAAACACGACATGGACACGTCGGAGTGGAGCTCCTTCGACTCAGTCAAGACATGGTGGGCGAGCATGAGCGCCGTGGGCATCACCAACCGAAAAGCGAAGGCCTCGATCACCATGCTTGTGTCGTGGGTCATTTGGAATGAGAGAAACGCAAGAGTGTTCTGGCATAAGAGCGTGCCTCTGCCAACTCTACTCAACACCATCGTCGACGAGGCAAACCTTTGGATCACCGCCGGGGCAAAGAAGTTAGAGTCTTTTTTATTGCGAGAATAATTGTCATGCCGTATTCTGGGTGTGTGTTGTAACAAACTCTTCTCTCATTTAATATATGAGGCAAATCTTTTGCCTCCGTTTCAAAAAAAAAAAGTTGTGTTCACAATTGTCAAATGTACTATACCTAACATTAATTCTGTAGTATGAATTGGAAAGGTGCTAAACTGATGCTCATACCTACTACTCCCTCCAATCCAAAATAAGTGTCGTGGTTTTTGTTCAAATTTGAACTAAAACCACGACACTTACTTTGGATCGGAGGAAGTACCTCTGTTCATAAATGTAAGACGTTCTGGCAGTTTAATTAGTTGTAACATTTTAGATGTTTCGTTTTCCTGTCTTCTGCATGACAAGGTGCTTGACCCTCTCGTGTCAGGTGCTTCTGAGTGTTAGAATTCCTTCAGTGATGATCTTGCTTTGCTGAGGAAAGAAGACACCAGACGTGCATATCTGTCACGATGATCAGAGCAATGCCAGGTGAGCTTGTGTTGTGATTTGCCTTAATCCAGGGTAAGACTGGCAGGAACGGATAGGCTTTTTGTTGTCTAAGTTAGTAGAAATCTTGTATGTTGTGCTGAGGTACTTTAGGACAGGTAGACCATGTGCCTATAAAGGGATTTTGGCCTTCTGGGCCTTGAAGTTCAAGTGGTAGGAATACAGTGATCCGCTCTGAGACTGCAAATCAACCTAAAAACAAAAAGAATAACAACACAACCAGATAATATATCTTTCTTTGGTGTACTCCAGATTCTTGCAATGATCCAAAATTAGTTGTTGCTCTTCTTATCCCTGCTAGCTACCTCTCCTGCCTACTGTCGGATGGAGTATTTTATTTCCGCAATCAGTGTACTCGTATTAGTATATTATCTCTGAAACAAATTGCAAACTCTGCATAGCTTCTTGACGTACCTATGGTTGCATTCTTTTTGAGGCACACAAAGGAAAAGATGGTACTGTAGCAGTTTCTTTCAGAAGCATGATTTCTGAAAGGTTTGCCAACTAAATCCACCAAAATTTGAGCAAAAGTTTTAACAGTTCGAGCTAGCAAACAAAGTGCCAAACAAATTTGTACATGCACATGCTCACAGAAGACAGCTGCTCTGAGCGGTCTGTAAAGTCAATCGATAGAAAATCTTCTGGTGACACTACCAATGCCATGCATTTGTTTAAGGAAAACCAAGGGTGGCAGACTATACTAATCTCAAATATGATTGCCTGGAAAAGAGCTCGTACAGGCATCGGCATGTGGCTCTGGATCTCGGAAGGTGACTTGTGCAGAAAGGTTAATCGATACTGCATTATGAAAGGAAACATCAACACAAGCCGCCTGCGGGGAGCACCATCAGCGAGACTGCAAAACGCCATGATTCTTCTTCCTTCGGTCCTTCCCCCGCCATCAAGCGTTTCGGCTTTGCATTGTACCTGCGCCTCTTACAGTGTCCCAGTTGGAGCGACTTAAGCAGAGTCGTCATATCTGTTGTCATACTCACAATGCATATCGAGTGCGTTTAATGTGTGTTTGAAGGCTAGTTCGATGTCACGCAAAGTCAGAGTCACCATATTTCAGTTTTTTTTTTCATTTTTCTCATTCAAACACTTGGACTGCCTTCAAATTTAAATGGTTAGCACATCAAGCAAACATGCACATAGTTTTAAACAAGTTGCATGAACATAAGCTTTTAACCAGCGATATGTAAAATTACATGTTGCCGGCATGTGCACCGTCGCCTTCTCCGGCATGTGCACCGCCCCATCCTTCTTTAGCGTGTGGACCGTCCTCTCCCCCGAGGTTCCTGAAACATGTGTATTCGGTTACTAGACGGTGTCCCGGATTAGGGGTACTCACCACGTCGGCCTAACATTCATGGCCTGGGCCGAGGACCCACCAACAACCGAAGAATGGGCCATGTTTACCATGACCCTTGGCGTACTCAAGATGGAATCTTTCGAAAACTTGGCGCACACTTTAAGGCATATTCAAATATTCAACATGTTTATCTCGAGAAGCAACTGACCATGTGTAACCCTAGGTACTCCCAGTGCCTATGTAAGCCGATGGGTTTAGTCCGTAGTGGCAAGATTCTTTAGACTCGTTCATATGATCTCGAGGTAGATCACGTGTACTTTGTACCCCATCATAGCAATGCAACCAAATCAGGATATAGGGTTTTACCTCTTCGAGAGGGCTCGAACCTGGTTAAACACCGTGTCTCTCTACTTCATGTTACCATCTAGTCAACACCACCAGCTCGGGACCCCCTACCTGATGAGGACATCAATACCATTGTTACACCCATAACCCCTGCTGCTATGCATATTGGACCAATCACTAGAACTCGCACACGCCAATTGAATTACCTGGTACTTTCGTTTCTGGGTAACAATTCTAATATTCATGAGAATATGATGCTGCCTAAATTGGATACTTTGTGTTAATTACTAATGAAGGGCCTAGCATGGACAAGAGGGATGAACACTGGAGCAGAAACAAGCATGGAGATGAAGGCGCGCGTGAAGGGAACCAGAACGGCGTTTCTAGTGCAGATTTCAGTACTTTGAAGTCTCCTTGATGACAAGGACATGGACGAAATATACAAGATGCCCTTTCATAAATTTCGTCCATAGCTTATAATAGGTGCCGCGCCACCTTATTTTTGGGTCAGACCCATGTAATTTCAAAATAGTTGAGTATAGGCTGTTTTTAGAGTCCATATGTGTGGGGAAACAAGAGTTAGGGTTGGTTTCGGACCCCTCCTCCAAGGGCAACAAAATTCCCCATCTTCCTCCATATATACAGCCCTTAGGGCGTTGTTTAGACTTTGGGTTCTGTTTAGATTAAAAGTTCGCCATAGTTGCAACTTCACGTACTTCGTCTGTGTTCAACGACCAAACCAAGACGTCACATAACCCCACTTGATCAATAAAGTTTTCCTCTTTTATTCGCAATATCCAGATTGCAATTTCAGTTTCTTGCTTGTTCTTTGTTTGATTGCAGGAAATAGACCCTCGTGGTCAGGTTGATCGTGCTCCGGCGTGGTCAATAACCTCTTGGAGTTGGCTTAGCAATTGCTAAGGCGTGACGTCCTCGCACGATTTGTAGTCAGATCGTTAAAGATTACTCCACAAAAAACGATATCCACCATCTCATCCAAAGGCGGAACACCTTTGCCTCTATCAAGTGGTATTAGATCTCCAGGTTGCTCAGTGAGATTTTCTAGTTTTTCATAGTTTAGATCGAGTTTGTTCTTCATACTGAAAGTGTGTTAAGTCGACTAGGAGGGGGGGGGGTGAATAGGCGATTTTTATAAATTCTTCACTGAGGAATTTCAGGGTGAGAAAAATCTTAAGCGAAGAACTACTTGCAGCGGAATAAGTACTCAGATGCAGACATGACATAACATAAGCAAGGACATCATGATGAATTGGAAAAAAACACAGAGTACAGAAAAGCGTAAGCACAGGATAAAACAGAATGAAGACAAACAGACTTAAGAAATTGAATTGAGAAAATAGAGAATGTCTCCAGTCAAAGTCTTCAAACAGATATGAACAGGTACACAACAAAGTAATGAAGAAATGAAAGGGTTGAGGAAATAGAACCAGTAGGCTTGGTGAAGACAATGATTTGGTAGACCAGTTCTAACTGCTGTGACAATTGTACTTCTGGTTAGAGCGGCTAGGTATTTAAACCTGAGGACATACAGTCCCGGACACACAGTCCTCACCGTATTCTCCTTGAACTAAGGTCACACAGACCTCGTCCAATCACTCATGGTAAGTCTTCAGGTGACTTCCAAACCTTCACAGACTCGGTCACTCGGCAATCCATAATTTCCTCTTGGATGCTCTAGACCATGACGTCTAATCGTCTGGAGGATGCATAGTCCTCAAAGGTAACAAGCGTCAGTTCCACACATGAACAATATCTTCAGTGATGCTCAATCACTTTGGGTTTGTAGGTGTTTGGTTTGGGGTTTTGGGTTCTTCCTCACTTAATGATTTTCGCTCAAAATCCTCGGAGGATGGGATGCTCTCAATGACAAGTGTCAGTTTCTCGCGGAGCAGCCAACCGGCTAGTGGTTGTAGGGGGCGGCTATTTATAGCCTAGGGAGCAGCCCGACATGATAAGACATAAATGCCCTTCAATTATATGACTGTTAGGTGGGTAGATATTTTTGGGACAGCTGACGCATAGCACAATAATGGTCGGAAATTTGACTACCAAATTCCTCAGGGCTATCATGTTCGTCACTTGTAGGCAATCCACACTGGCGAATTCCTAACTCCTCAGTCAGGACAAATTCCTCAGAGACCAGAATAACTTCGTCTCTGTCACTAAAGAAATTGACTGAACTGTATGAGATTTCCAATGGCTTCACTCGAAGGGATTGGTAGGCGTAGGATTTTGAGATGAGCATCACTTGGAAACTTTTTCTTAGTTTTACCTCGACCCCCTTTAACAGTACAGTGTTTACTATGACTCAAGAAAGAGAAAATGAAACTACGAAAACAAAAGTCTTCACGCTTCATGTTCCTCGTATGAATATCAAGTCTTCACAGTCACACCAATTTCTTCACTTTCAAAGTCTTCAGAAAGTCTTCAAAAATCCAAAGTCTTCAGTCAAAGACATTCATTTTTAGGGGTCGACTTTCTTTGTAAATATCAAACTGCTCATAGACTTATAGACCTGTGTACACTCACAAACGCATTAGTTCCTTAACCTATAAGTCTTCAATACACCAAAATCACTAAGGGGCACTAGATGCACTTACACATACCTACAGTCCACAAAAAAGCCAAAAAAGGGTTAGTTCATCATACCCGAACCAATCTGAGCATTTGCATGATATTTTTAGGGTTTTGCTTTGTTGAATTTGCGGTTGCATCATCATATCTAGTTGCTAGTCTTAGCGTCTAGTCCTTTAGAGTTTAGAGTTTGTGCTGCCATATACCACCACCGCTGCCATAACCTACCACGGCTGCCATATACCACCACCACTATCATATCCTACCACCGCTGCCGTATGCCACCACCGCTGCCATATCCTACCATCGCTGCCATATACCAACACCGCTACCATATCCTACCACCATATACCCACCACCAATCCGAGTTCTTTTCATATTAGGTTTGTTTCCAAGATCCATCTATTTTCCGATTCGTGTTTCCTTGCCAGAGTTGGTTTTGAAAAAAAGGTCTGGAGACCCCTGGGCAGTTTTTAGGCCAAAATTTCGGCAGGCAAAAATATTTTTTCCTATCCTGTTTTTAGGCTTTTCTTAATCTTTTGAGACATGAGCCATCACAGTGATTTTTTTATCACACTTTTTGGTCGTCACTGCCCTGATTTTCAAAAAAAATAGTCAAAAAAATTCCGTGCCTATCCTGTTATTTTGACTTGGGAAGAGTTTTGAGACACTCGCCATTCTCGTGATTTTCGGCAAAAAAAGAGAACAAACAATTTGCAAAGTGTGTTTTTCCTTTGTTTACGTGCCTTGCCATGATTTTGTTAGTGTTCTAGACTCGCGTCTCTACCACGGTCTAGTCTAGGACCAACATAGTACCGTCGTTGAGCGTTTATTCAACTTTGCATCTCTGAATTGATTATTGCTGAAATTTTTGCTACCATATCATAAGCCTCCCCAGCTCCACATACATCTACATCGTGTGTTTGACACCACTTGGCAATCGCTCTGTCCAAGCTTTGGGAGTTTTGACTACAATAGTTACCGATCACCACCTACTGCTGGATGAGAACTGGTAAGAATTTGAGAATTGCTTGACAGATTTGTGACACACCACCACCACCACCACCACCACTTTCTAGTAGTTTGTAGGATCATATTCTTGTGTGTTTCTATTGCTGCTAACCATGGCAGGACCACAAGCCGACGAGATTTACTGGGAGAACATGACGAATAAGAAGCTTCATGATAAATTTAAGAAAATGTTGGGTCAACAGGTGGAAGACGTGATGGTCAGCTTTGGAAAGGCACTGGAGAGGATTGATGGCATTGAGAAGACAATTGACACCAAGTTGGACCCCAAGTTCGATGAAGTACTCGCATGTCAACCACAACCACCACCCGCATATGTTGCTCCATTGCAGCAGCAGCAACAACAACAACAACCATCACCTCCATGGCGCGATCTAGCAAGGCGAGCACAGCGTGTTCCTCTTGATCCAGGACAAATTTCTGGTGCCACTGCTACTGTTGTTGATGCTTCTGTAGCTCCTACTGCTACTGCAGAGGAGGAGGACCATTACGAGGATGAGGTTTATCAAAATCAGAACTACGTGCAACCATCAGCACCATCACCGCCAGGTCGTCCTCATGCATATAATCGCAACGGTAGGGATGTAGCACCCCCTCAGGTACGAGATCAAGACCACATCCCTAAACTAAAGTTGAATATCTCGCCATTCGAGGGTAGATACATTCCTGATACTTACCTTGCTTGGGAGTTAGAAAGTAAACAACACTTTACATGCTTACAATATCCCGAGGATAGACGTGTTGCTGCTGCTGTTTGTGCTTTCACTAGTTTTGCATATGTTTGGTGGTCTGAACATTGTAGATTAAATTCTATTCCAGCTACTTGGGCTGCTTTGAAAACTGCTGTGCGTACTCGTTGGGTTCCACCATATTATCAACGTGACTTACTTCAAAAATTGCAGCGCTTAAGACAAGGATTTTTTTTGTAAAAGAATATTATTAGGAATTGCAAACTCGCATGATTTGATGTCATATTGTTGAGGATAATAAGCTATGCTTGCACATTTTATGGGTAGATTAAATAGAGATATTGAGACCATTCTAGAGTATAAGGAGTATAATAATATCACTCGTTTATTCCATCTTGCTTGCAAAGCTGAACGTGAAGTGCAGGATCAACATGCATTGGTGCGAACTAATTTTTCTACAGGACGATCTTCATCATTGACGCCACGTACATCTTCTCCTTCCACATGTCCTGTTGCAGCAACGCCTACTTCATCCGCCAACTCCATCCGAGTAACAAGAAAATAGGCACCACCACCACCATCTGCCAAGAGCACACCATTTGGTCCCGCACAGAGCTCTTCTTCATCCATGGCATCAACATGGCAAACACATGAGGTTATATGTTGTCGTTGCAAGGGTGGAGGTCACTATGCGAGCAAATGTCCATCTCCGCGTGTGATGATTATTATCGAGGATGGTGGGTATGAGTTTGCTAGTGACTATGATGATGAGACTTTGGCTCTTATTGCAAGTGAAGAACACGATGGAGATGGTTCTGATCATGTGACGCAATACATGGCTGCTGAAGATGCTGACATGTATGTAAGTTTAGTTGCTCAATGTGTTTTGAGTGTGCAGGTCACACAAGCTGAGCAAAATCAGAGGCATAATTTTTTCCATACAAAGGGAGTTGTGAAGAAACGTTCTGTTCGCGTCATCATAGATGGAGGGACCTGCAACAACTTGGCTAGCATGGAGATGGTGGAGAAGCTATCTCTCACCACAAGACCACATCCACATTCTTACTACATCCAATGTTTCAACAAGAGCGGCAAGGTTAAGGTAACACATATTGTTTGTGTGCATCTTAGTATCTCTACATATGTTGATTATGTTGATTGTGATGTGATACATCCATTTTGCATCATGCTTTTATATCGATATTTATTTCATTATGGGTTGTTATTACACACTATGTCACAATACTTATGCCTATTCTCTCTTATTTTACAAGGTTTACATGAAGAGGGAGAATGCCGACAATTAGAATTCTAGGCTGGAAAAGGAGCAAATATTAGAGACCTATTCTGAACAACTCCAAAAGTCCTGAAACTTCACGGGAGCACATTTCAGAATATATAAAAAATATTGGGCGAAGGAAGTACCAAAGGGGGGCCACCCACCATCCACGAGGGTGGGGGCGCGCCCTACCCCCCTGGGCGCGCCCCCTGCCTCGTGGGCCCCCTGGCAGCCCTCTGATGCCCATCTTATGCTATATGAGGTATTTCGTCGAGGAAAAAATCATAAGCGAGCTCACAGGACGAAACTCCGCCGCCACGAGGCGGGACCTTGGCGGAATCAATCTAGGGCTCCGGCGGAGCTGTTCTGCCGGGGAAACTTCCCTCCGGGAGGGGGAAATCATCACCATCGATCCTCTCATCGGGAGTGGGTCAATCTCCATGAACATCTTAACTAGCACCATCTCATCTCAAACCCTAGTTCATCTCTTGTATCCAATCTTTGTCCCAAAACCTCAGATTGGTACCTGTGGGTTGCTAGTAGTGTTGATTATTCCTTGTAGTTGACACTAGTTGGTTTATTCGGTGGAAGATCATATGTTCAGATCCTTTATGCATATTAATACCCCTCCGATTATGAACATGAATATGATTTGTGAGTAGATACTTTTGTTCCTGAGGACATGGGAGAAGCCTTGCTATAAGTAGTCATGTGAATTTGGTATTCGTTCGATATTTTGATGAGATGTATGTTGTCTTTCCTCTAGTGGTGTCATGTGAACGTTGACTACATGACACTTCACCATTGTTTGGGCCTAGAGGAAGGCATTGGGGAGTAATAAGTAGATGATGGGTTGCTAGAGTGACAGAAGCTTAAACCCTAGTTTATGAGTTGCTTCATAAGGGGCTGATTTGGATCCATATGTTTCATGCTATGGTTAGGTTTATCTTAATACTTCTTTTGTAGTTGCGGATGCTTGCAATGGGTTAATCATAAGTGGGATGCTTGTCCAAGAAAGGATAGTACCCAAGCACCGGTCCACCCGCATATAAAATTATCAAAGTACCGAACGCGAATCATATGAGCGTGATGAAAACTAGCTTGACGATAATTCCCATGTGTCCTCGGGAGCGTTTTCCTTTATATAAGAGTTTTTCCAGGCTTGTCCTTTGCTACAAAAAGGATTGGGCCATCTTGCTGCACCTTATTTACTTTTATTACTTGTTGCCTGTTACAAATTACCTTATCACAAAATTATCTGTTACTGATAATTTCACTGCTTGCAGAGAATACCTTGTTGAAAACTTCTTATCATTTCCCTCTGCTCCTCGTTGGTTTCAACACTCTTACTTATTGAAAGGACTATGATAGATCCCCTATACTTGTGGGTCATCAAGACTCTTTTCTGGCGCCGTTGCCGGGGAGTGAAGCGCCTTTGGTAGGTGGAATTTGGTAAGGAAAAATTTATATAGTATGCTGAAATTTACTGTCACTTGTTACTATGGAACATAATCCTTGGAGGCATTTGTTCGGAGTATCTTCACCCCGACCAGTAGAGCAAAGAGTTGCTCCTCAACCTACTAAAAATGTTTACTTTGAAATTCCTTCGAGTATGATAGAGAAACTGCTAGCTAATCCTTTCACAGGTGATGGAACATTTGAAGGAAATATGCCCTAGAGGCAATAATAAAGTTATTATTTATTTCCTTATATCATGATAAAAGTTTATTATTCATGCTAGAATTGTATTAACCGGAAACATAATACATGTGTGAATACATAGACAAACAGAGTGTCACTAGTATGCCTCTACTTGACTAGCTCGTTAATCAAAGATGGTTATGTTTCCTAACCATGGACAAAGAGTTGTCATTTGATTAACGGGATCACATCATTAGTTGAATGATCTGATTGACATGACCCATTCCATTAGCTTAGCACCCGATCGTTTAGTATGTTGCTATTGCTTTCTTCATGACTTATACATGTTCCTATGACTATGAGATTATGCAACTCCCGTTTGTCGGAGGAACACTTTGTGTGCTACCAAACGTCACAACATAACTGGGTGATTTTAAAGGAGCTCTATAGGTGTCTCCAAAGGTACATGTTGGGTTGGCGTATTTCGAGATTAGGATTTGTCACTCTGATTGTCGGAGAGGTATCTCTGGGACCTCTCGGTAATGCACATCACTGAAGCCTTGCAAGCATTACAACTAATGAGTTAGTTGCGGGATGATGTATTACGGAACGAGTAAAGAGACTTGCCGGTAACGAGATTGAACTAGGTATTGGATACCGACGATCGAATCTCGGGCAAGTAACATACCGATGACAAAGGGAACAACGTATGTTGTTATGCGGTCTGACCGATAAAAGATCTTCATAGAATATGTAGGAGCCAATATGAGCATCCAGGTTCCGCTATTGGTTATTGACCGGAGACGTGTATCGGTCATATCTACATTGTTCTCGAACCCGTAGGGTCCGCACGCTTAAGGTTACAATGACAGTTATATTATGAGTTTATGCATTTTGATGTACCGAAGTTTGTTTGGAGTCCCGGATGTGATCACGAACATGACGAGGAGTCTCTAAATGGTCGAGACATAAAGATTTATATATTGGAAGCCTATATTTGGATATTGGAAGCGTTCCGGGTGAAATCGGGATTTTACCGGATTACCGGGAGGTTACCGGAACCCCCCGGGAGGTATATGGGCCTTAGTGGGCCTTAGTGGAAGAGAGGAGAGGTGGCCAGAGATGGTCTGCGTGCCCCTCCCCCCCTTTGGTCCGAATAGGACAAGGAGAGGGGGCCGGCCCCCTTCCTCCTCTCTCTCCTCTTTTTCCCCCTCCGCGGATCCTATTCCAACTAGGAAAGGGGGGAGTCCTACTCCCGAAAGGAGTAGGACTCCTCCTGGCGCGCCACCTCTTGGCCGGCCAGCCCCCCCTTTGAGCCTTTATATACGGAGGCAAGGGGCACCCCTAGAGACACAAGTTGATCCACGTGATCATATTCTTAGCCGTGTGCGGTGCCCCCTTCCACCATAGTCCTCGATAATATTGTAGCGGTGCTTAGGCGAAGCCCTGCGACGGTAGTACATCAAGATCGTCACCACGCCGTCGTGCTGACGGAACTCTTCCCCGACGCTTTTCTGGATCGGAGTCCGGGGATCGTCATCGAGCTGAACGTGTGCTAGAACTCGGAGGTGCCGTAGTTTCGGTGCTTGAAAGGTCGGGCCGTGGAGACGTACGACTACATCAACCAAGTTAACGCTTCCGTTTTCGATCTACAAGGGTACGTAGATCACACTCTCCCCCTCTCATTGCTATGCATCACCATGATCTTGCGTGTGCGTAGGAATTTTTTTGAAATTACTATGAAACCCAACAGTGGCATCCGAGCCTAGGTTTTATGTGTTGATGTTATATGCACGAGTAGAACACAAGTGAGTTGTGGGCGATATAAGTCATACTGCTTACCAGCATGTCATACTTTGGTTCGGCGGTATTGTTGGACGAAGCGGCCCGGACCGACATTACGCGTACGCTTACGCGAGACCGGTTCTCCCGACATGCTTTGCACAAAGGTGGCTAGCGGGTGACAGTTTCTCCAACTTTAGTTGAACCGAGTGTGGCTACACCCGGTCCTTGCGAAGGTTAAAAAAGCACCAACTTGACAAACTATCGTTGTGGTTTTGATGCGTAGGTAAGATTGGTTCTTGCTTAAGCCCGTAGCAGCCACCTAAAACTTGCAACAACAAAGTAGAGGACGTCTAACTTGTTTTTGCAGGGCATGTTGTGATGTGATATGGTCAAGACATGATGCTAAATTTTATTGTATGAGATGATCATGTTTTTTAACCGAGTTATCGGCAACTGGCAGGAGCCATATGGTTGTCGCTTTATTGTATGCAATGCAATCGCGTTGTAATGCTTTACTTTATCACTAAGCGGTAGCGATAGTCGTGGAAGCATGAGATTGGCGAGACGACAATGATGCTACGATGGAGATCAAGGTGTCGCGCCGGTGACGATGGTGATCACGATGGTGCTTCGAGGATGGAGATCACAAGCACAAGATGATGATGGCCATATCATATCACTTATATTGATTGCATGTGATGTTTATCTTTTATGCATCTTATCTTGCTTTGATTGACAGTAGCATTATAAGATGATCTCTCACTAATTATCAAGAAGTGTTGTCCCTGAGTATGCACCATTGCGAAAGTTCTTCGTGCTGAGACACCACGTGATGATCGGGTGTGATAGGCTCTACGTTCAAATACAACGGGTGCAAAACAGTTGCACACGCAGAATACTCAGGTTATACTTGACGGGCCAAGCATATACAGATATGGCCTCGGAACACGGAGATCGAAAGGTCGAGCATGAATCATATAGTAGATATGATCAACATAGTGATGTTCACCAATGAAACTACTCCATCTCACGTGATGATCGGACATGGTTTAGTTGACTTGGATCACGTAATCACTTAGAGGATTAGAGGGATGTCTATCTAAGTGTGAGTTCTTTAAGTAATATGATTAATTGAACCTAAATTTATCATGAACTTAGTACCTGATAGTATCTTGCTTATGTATGTTTGATTGTAGATAGATGGCCCGTGCTGTTGTTCCGTTGAATTTTAATGCGTTCCTTGAGAAAGCAAAGTTGAAAGATGATGGTAGCAATTACACGGACTGGGTCCATAACTTGAGGATTATCCTCATTGCTGCACAGAAGAATTACGTCCTGGAAGCACCGCTGGATGCCAGGCCTGCTGCTGGAGCAACACCAGATGTTATGAACGTCTGGCAGAGCAAAGCTGATGACTACTCGATAGTTCAATGTGCCATGCTTTACGGCTTAGAACTGGGACTTCAACGACGTTTTGAACGTCATGGGGCATATGAGATGTTCCAGGAGTTGAAGTTAATATTTCAAGCAAATGCCCGGATTGAGAGATATGAAGTCTCCAATAAGTTCTATAGCTGCAAGATGGAGGAGAACAGTTCTGTCAGTGAGCATATACTCAAGATGTCTGGGTATTGTAATCACTTGATTCAACTGGGAGTTAATCTTCCGGATGATAGCGTCATTGACAGAATTCTCCAATCACTTCCACCAAGCTACAAGAGCTTCGTGATGAACTATAATATGCAAGGGGTGAATAAGACTATGCTGAAAGCTGCGGAGGTAGAAATCAAGAAGGAGCATCAAGTGTTGATGGTCAACAAGACCACTAGTTTCAAGAAAAAGGGAAAAGGGAAGAAGAAGGGGAACTTCAAGAAGAACAGCAAGCAAGTTGCTGCTCAAGAGAAGAAACCCAAGTCTGGACCTAAGCCTGAAACTAAGTGCTTCTACTGCAAGCAGACTGGTCACTGGAAGCGGAACTGCCCCAAGTATTTGGCGGATAAGAAGGATGGCAAGGTGAACAAAGGTATATGTGATATACATGTTATTGATGTGTACCTTACTAATGCTCGCAGTAGCACCTGGGTATTTGATACTGGTTCTGTTGCTAATATTTGCAACTCGAAACAGGGACTACGGATTAAGCAAAGATTGGCTAAGGACGAGGTGATGATGCGCGTGGGAAACGGTTCCAAAGTCGATGTGATCGCAGTCGGCGCGCTACCTCTACATCTACCTTCGGGATTAATATTAGACCTAAATAATTGTTATTTGGTGCCAGTGTTAAGCATGAACATTATATCTGGATCTTGTTTGATGCGAGACGGTTATTCATTTAAATTTGAGAATAATGGTTGTTCTATTTATATGAGTAATATCTTTTATGGTCATGCACCCTTGAAGAATGGTCTATTCTTATTGAATCTCGATAGTAGTGACACACATATTCATAATGTTGAAGCCAAAAGATGCAGAGTTGATAATGATAGTGCAACTTATTTGTGGCACTGCCGTTTAGGTCATATCGGTGTAAAGCGCATGAAGAAACTCCATACTGATGGACTTTTGGAACCACTTGATTATGAATCACTTGGTACTTGTGAACCGTGCCTCATGGGCAAGATGACTAAAACGCCGTTCTCCGGTACTATGGAGAGAGCAACAGATTTGTTGGAAATCATACATACAGATGTATGTGGTCCGATGAATATTGAGGCTCGTGGCGGATATCGTTATCTTCTCACCTTCACAGATGACTTAAGCAGATATGGGTATATCTACTTAATGAAACATAAGTCTGAAACGTTTGAAAAGTTCAAAGAATTTCAGAGTGAAGTTGAAAATCACCGTAACAAGAAAATAAAGTTTCTACGATCTGATTGTGGAGGAGAATATTTGAGTTACGAGTTTGGTGTACATTTGAAACAATGCGGAATAGTTTCGCAAATCACGCCACCCGGAACACCAAGAGTAATGGTGTGTCCGAACGTCGTAATCGTACTTTACTAGATATGGTGCGATCTATGATGTCTCTTACTGATTTACCGCTATCGTTTTGGGGTTATGCTTTGGAGACGGCCGCATTCACGTTAAATAGGGCACCATCAAAATCCGTTGAGACGACGCCTTATGAACTATGGTTTGGCAAGAAACCAAAGTTGTCGTTTCTGAAAGTTTGGGGCTGCGATGCTTATGTGAAAAAGCTTCAACCTGATAAGCTCGAACCCAAATCAGAGAAATGTGTCTTCATAGGATATCCAAAGGAGACTATTGGATACACCTTCTATCACAGATCCGAAGGCAAGACTTTTGTTGCTAAGTTCAGAAACTTTCTGGAGAAGGAGTTTCTCTCGAAAGAAGTGAGTGGGAGGAAAGTAGAACTTGACGAGGTAACTGTACCTGCTCCCTTATTGGAAAGTAGTGCATCACAGAAAACTGTTTCTGTGACACCTACACCAATTAGTGAGGAAGCTAATGATAATGATCATGAAACTTCAGAACAAGACACTACTGAACCTCGTAGATCAACCAGAGTAAGATCCGCGCCAGAGTGGTACGGTAATCCTGTTCTGGAAGTCATGCTACTAGATCATGATGAACCTACGAACTATGAAGAAGCGATGGTGAGCCCAGATTCCGCAAAATGGCTTGAAGCCATGAAATCTGAGATGGGATCCATGTATGAGAACAAAGTGTGGACTTTGGTTGACTTACCCAATGATCGGCAAGCAATTGAGAATAAATGGATCTTCAAGAAGAAGACTGACGCCGATGGTAATATTACTGTCTACAAAGCTCGACTTGTCGCAAAAGGGTTTTGGCAAGTTCAAGGGATTGACTACGATGAGACCTTCTCACCCGTAGCGATGCTTAAGTCTGTCCGAATCATGTTAGCAATTGCCGCATTTTATGATTATGAAATTTGGCAGATGGATGTCAAAACTGCATTCCTGAATGGATTTCTGGAAGAAGAGTTGTATATGATGCAACCAGAGGGTTTTGTCGATCCAAAGGGAGCTAACAAAGTGTGCAAGCTCCATCGATCCATTTATGGACTGGTGCAAGCCTCTCGGAGTTGGAATAAACGCTTTGATAGTGTGATCAAAGCATTTGGTTTTATACAGACTTTCGGAGAAGCCTGTATTTACAAGAAAGTGAGTGGGAGCTCTGTAGCATTTCTGATATTATATGTGGATGACATATTACTGATTGGAAATGATATAGAATTTCTGGATAGCATAAAGGGATACTTGAATAAGAGTTTTTCAATGAAAGACCTCGGTGAAGTTGCTTACATATTAGGCATTAAGATCTATAGAGATAGATCAAGACGCTTAATTGGACTTTCACAAAGCACATACCTTGACAAAGTTTTGAAGAAGTTCAAAATGGATCAAGCAAAGAAAGGGTTCTTGCCTGTGTTACAAGGTGTGAAGTTGAGTCAGACTCAGTGCCCGACCACTGCAGAAGATAGAGAGAAAATGAAAGATGTTCCCTATGCTTCAGCCATAGGCTCTATCATGTATGCAATGCTGTGTACCAGACCTGATGTGTGCCTTGCTATAAGTCAAGCAGGGAGGTACCAAAGTAATCCAGGAGTGGATCACTGGACAGCGGTCAAGAACATCCTGAAGTACCTTAAAAGGACTAAAGATATGTTTCTCGTATATGGAGGTGACAAAGAGCTCATCGTAAACGGTTACGTGGATGCAAGCTTTGACACTGATCCGGACGATTCTAAATCGCAAACCGGATACATGTTTACATTAAACGGTGGAGCTGTCAGTTGGTGCAGTTCTAAACAAAGCGTCGTGGCGGGATCTACATGTGAAGCGGAGTACATAGCTGCTTCGGAAGCAGCAAACGAAGGAGTCTGGATGAAGGAGTTCATATCCGATCTAGGTGTCATACCTAGTGCTTCGGGTCCAATGAAAATCTTTTGTGACAATACTGGTGCAATTGCCTTGGCGAAGGAATCCAGATTTCACAAGAGAACCAAGCACATCAAGAGACGCTTCAATTCCATCCGGGATCTAGTCCAGGTGGGAGACATAGAGATTTGCAAGATACATACGGATCTGAATGTAGCAGACCCGTTGACTAAGCCTCTTCCACGAGCAAAACATGATCAGCACCAAGGCTCCATGGGTGTTAGAATCATTACAGTATAATCTAGATTATTGACTCTAGTGCAAGTGGGAGACTGAAGGAAATATGCCCTAGAGGCAATAATAAAGTTATTATTTATTTCCTTATATCATGATAAAAGTTTATTATTCATGCTAGAATTGTATTAACCGGAAACATAATACATGTGTGAATACATAGACAAACAGAGTGTCACTAGTATGCCTCTACTTGACTAGCTCGTTAATCAAAGATGGTTATGTTTCCTAACCATGGACAAAGGGTTGTCATTTGATTAACGGGATCACATCATTAGTTGAATGATCTGATTGACATGACCCATTCCATTAGCTTAGCACCCGATCGTTTAGTATGTTGCTATTGCTTTCTTCATGACTTATACATGTTCCTATGACTATGAGATTATGCAACTCCCGTTTGCCAGAGGAACACTTTGTGTGCTACCAAATGTCACAACATAATTGGGTGATTATAAAGGAGCTCTACAGGTGTCTCCAAAGGTACATGTTGGGTTGGCGTATTTCGGGATTTTACCGGATTACCGGGAGGTTACCAGAACCCCCCGGGAGGTATATGGGCCTTAGTGGGCCTTAGTGGAAGAGAGGAGAGGTGGCCAGAGATGGGCCGCGTGCCCCTCCCCCCTTTGGTCCGAATAGGACAAGGAGAGGGGGCCGGCCCCCCTTCCTCCTCTCTCTCCTCTTTTCCCCCTCCGCGAATCCTATTCCAACTAGGAAAGGGGGGGAGTCCTACTCCCGGAAGGAGTAGGACTCCTCCTGGCGCGCCACCTCTTGGCCGGCCAGCCCCCCCCTTTGAGCCTTTATATACGGAGGCAAGGGGCACCCCTAGAGACACAAGTTGATCCACGTGATCATATTCTTAGCCGTGTGCGGTGCCCCCTTCCACCATAGTCCTCGATAATATTGTAGCGGTGCTTAGGCGAAGCCCTGCGACGGTAGTACATCAAGATCATCACCACGCCGTCGTGCTGACGGAACTCTTCCCCGACACTTTGCTGGATCAGAGTCCGGGGATCGTCATCGAGCTGAACGTGTGCTAGAACTCGGAGGTGCCGTAGTTTCGGTGCTTGATCGGTCGGGCCGTGGAGACGTACGACTACATCAACCAAGTTAACGCTTTCGTTGTCGATCTACAAGGGTACGTAGATCACACTCTCCCCCTCTCGTTGCTATGCATCACCATGATCTTGCGTGTGCGTAGGAAATTTTTTGAAATTACTATGAAACTCAACAACATTACATCCCGATTTGCACCTAATCTATGTGGATGATGTTTGTGGATTATTTAAGCTTGCAGGTATGCCCGAGGATGTTATCAAGAAGAAGGTCTTCCCTTTATATTTTAAGGGAAAGGCATTGACATGGTTTGGGCTATGTGATGATATGAGATCATGGAACTACAATTGATTGAAATTGGAATTTCATCAGAAGTTTTATCCTATGCATCTTGTTCATCGTGATCGTAATTATATATATAATTTTTGGCCTCGTGAAGGAGAAATCATAGCTCAAGATTGGGGGAGGCTTAATTCAATGTTATATTCATGCCCCAATCATGAGCTCTCAAGAGAAATTATTATTCAAAATTTTTATGCTCGGCTTTCTCTCGACAATCGCTCCATACTCGATACTTCTTGTACTGGCTCTTTTATGATGAAGACTATTGAATTCAAATGGGATTTATTGGAAAGAATTAAACGCAACTCTGAAGATTGGGATCTCAATGAAGGTAAGGAGTCAGGTATAACACCTAAGTTTGATTGTGTTAAATCTTTTATGGATACCGATGCCTTCCGTGAATTTAGCACTAAATATGGACTTGACTCTGAGATAGTAGCTTCTTTCTGTGAATCCTTTGCTACTCATGTTGATCTCCCTAAGGAGAAGTGGTTCAAATATAATCCTCCCATTGAAGTAAAAGTAGCTGCACATATTAAAGTTGAAGAAAAGACTATCACTTATAATGATTCTGTTGTTCCTACTGCTTATATTGAGAAACCACCTTTCCTAGTTAGAATAAAGGATCATGCTAAAGCTTCAATTGTTGTTCGTAAGAGTAATACTAGAACACCTACTGCCTCTGAGCAAACTAAAGTTGAACCTAGTGTTGCTATGGTTAAAGATCTCTTGGCCGATAATATTGATGGGCATGTTATTTACTTTTGTGATGAAGCTGCTAGAATTGCTAGACCTGATACTAAAAATAAACATAGACCTGTTGTAGGCATGCCTGTTATTTCTGTTAAAATAGGAGATCATTGCTATCATGGCTTATGTGATATGGGTGCTAGTGCAAGTGCAATACATCATTCCTTATATAAAGAAAATATGCATGATATTGCACCTGCTGAGATAGAGGAAATTGATGTCACAATTAAGCTTGACAATAGAGACACTATTTCACCAGTTGGGATAGTTAGAGATGTTGAAGTCTTGTGTGGGAAAGTTAAATATCCTGCTGATTTTCTTGTTCTTGGTTCCCCACAAGATAACTTTTGTCCCATTATATTCGGTAGACCCTTCTTGAACTGCTAACGCTAGGATAGACTGCAAAAAGGATGTTGTTACTATTGGTTTGGGGGATATGTCTCATGAGTTTAATTTTGCAAAATTTTGTAGACAACCCCATGATAAAGAATTTCCTAGTAAAGATGAAATTATTGGTCTTGCTTCTATTGTCATGCCTCCTAATTATCCTTTAGAAAAATATTTGCTCGACCAAGAAAATGATATGTTTATGAAAGAAAGAAGGGAAATAGATGAAGTATTCTTTAAACAGGGACCTATTTTGAAACACAACTTGCGTGTTGAAATCCTAGGGGATCCTCCTCCACCCAAGGGTGATCCCGTGTTTGAGCTTAAACGTTTGCCTGATACTCTTAAATATGCTTATCTTGATGATAAAGAGATATATCCTGTTATTATTAGTGCTAACCTTTCATAGCATGAAGAAAAGAAATTATTGAAAATTCTGGAGAAGCACCGTGCTGCTATTGGATATACTCTTGATGATCTTAAGGGCATTAGTCCCACTCTATGCCAGCACAAAATAAAATTGGAGAAAGACACGAAACCGGTTGTTGATCACCAACGAAGGTTAAATCCTAAGATGAAAGAAGTGGTAAGAAAAGAAATACTAAAGCTCCTGGAGGCAGGTACAATTTATCCCGTTGCTGACAGTCAATGGGTAAGTCTTGCCCATTGTGTCCCTAAGAAGGGAGGTATTATTGTCGTTCCTAATGATAAAGATGAACTGGTCCCACAAAGAATTGTTATAGGTCATAGAATGGTAATTGATTTCCGAAATTAAATAAAGCTACTAAAAAGGATCATTACCCTTTACCTTTTATTGATCAAATGCTAGAAAGATTATCCAAACATACACATTTTTGCTTTCTAGATAGGTTATTCTAGTTTCTCTCAAATACCTATGTCAAAAGAGGATCAAGAAAATACCACTTTTACTTGCCCTCTCGGTACCTTTGCTTATAGACGTATGCCTTTTGGTTTATGCAATGCACCTGCTACCTTTCAAAGATGTATGACCGCTATATTCTCTGACTTTTGTGAAAAGATTGTTGAGGTATTCATGGATGATTTTTCTGTATATGGAACTTCTTTTGATGATTGCTTAAGCAACCTTGATCGAGTTTTGCAGAGATGTGAAGAAACTAATCTTGTCTTGAATTGGGAGAAGTGTCACTTTATGGTTAATGAAGGTATTGTCTTGGGGCATAAAATTTCTGAAAGACGTATTGAAATTGATAAAGCTAAGATTGATGCTATTGAAAATATGCCGTGTCCTAAGGACATTAAAGGTATAAGAAGTTTCCTTGGTCATGTGATACGTCCATTTTGCATCATGCTTTTATATCAATATTTATTGCATTATGGACTGTTATTTCACTTTATGTCACAATACTTATGGTTATTCTCTCTTATTTTACAAGGTTTACATAAGGAGGGAGAATGCCGGCAGCTGGAATTCTGGTCTGGAAAAGGAGCAAATATTAGAGACCTATTCTGCGCAACTCCAAAAGTCCTGAAACTCTATGAAACGTCTTAAAATAAATAAAGAAAAATCCACGCCAAAGATGAAGGCCAGGGGCCCCACACCCTGCTCACGAGGGTGGGGGGCGCGCCCCCTCTAGGGCGCGCCCTCTACCTCGTGGGCCCCCTGGTGGCTCTCCGACGCCCATCTTCTCCTATATGAGGTCTTTCGATGAGAAAAAATAGGAGGGAACTTTTTGGGACGAGACTCCGCCGCCACGAGGCAGAACCTTGGCGAATCCAATCTAGAGCTCCGGCAAAGCTGTTCTGCCGGGGAAACTTCCCTCCGGGAGGGGGAAATCATCACCATCGTCATCACCAACGCTCCTCTCATCGGGAGAGAGCAATCTCCATCAACATCTTCACCAGCACCGTCTCATCTCCAAACCCTAGTTCATCTCTTGTATCCAATTCTTGTCTTAAAGTCCGGGATTGGTGCTAGTAGGTTGCTAGTAGTGTTGATTACTCCTTGTAGTTGATGCTAGTTGGTTTAATTGGTGCAAGATCATATGTTCAGATCCTATATGCATATTATTACCCCTCTGATTATGAACATGAATATGCTTTGTGAGTAATTACGTTCGTTCCTGAGGACATGGGAGAAGTCTTGCTATGAGTAGTCATGTGAATTTGGTATTCGTTTGATATTTTGATAAGATGTATGTTGTCTAGCCTCTAGTGGTGTTATGTGAACGTCGACTACATAACACTTCACCATTATTTGGGCCTAGAGGAAGGCATTGGGAAGTAATAAGTAGATGATGGGTTGCTAGAGTGACAGAAGCTTAAACCCTAGTTTATGCGTTGCTTCGTAAGGGGCTGATTTGGATCCATATGTTTCATGCTATGGTTAGGTTTACCTTAATACTTTTGTTGTAGTTGCGGATGCTTGCAATAGAGGTTAATCATAAGTGGGATGCTTGTTCAAGTAAGAACAACACCCAAGCACCGGTCCACCCACATATCAAATTATCAAAGTATCGAACGCGAATCATATGAACGTGATGAAAACTAGCTTGACGATATTCCCATGTGTCCTCGGGAGCGCTTTTCCTATTATAAGAGTTTGTTCCGGCTTGTCCTTTGCTACAAAAGGATTGGGCCACCTTGCTGCACTTTATTTACTTTTGTTACTTGTTGCTCGTTACAATCTATCTTATCACAAAACTATCTGTTACCACTTATTTCAGTACTTGCAGAGAATACCTTGCTGAAAACCGCTTATCATTTCCTTCTGCTCCTCGTTGGGTTCGACACTCTTACTTATCGAAAGGACTACGATAGATCCCCTATACTTGTGGGTCATCAAGACTCTTTTCTGGCGCCGTTGCCGGGGAGTGTAGCGCCTTTGGTAGGTGGAATTTGGTAAGGAAAAATTTATATAGTGTGCTGAAATTTACTGTCACTTGTTACTATGGAAAGTAATTCTCTGAGGGGCTTGTTCGGGGTATCTTCACCCCGTCCAGTAGAGCAAAGAGTTGCTCCTCAACCTACTGAACCTATTGAAAATGAAACTCCTTTTGAATTTCCTTCGGGTATGATGGAAAAACTGCTAGCTAACCCTTTTACAGGAGATGGAACAAAGCATCCTGATGAGCACTTAATATATGTGGATGAAGTTTGTGGATTATTTAAGCTTGCAGGTATACCCGATGATGTTGCTAAGAAGAAGGTCTTCCCTTTATCTTTGAAGGGAGACGCATTGATATGGTATAGGCTATGTGATGATATGAGATCATGGGACTATAAAAGATTGAAGTTGGAATTTCATCAAAAGTATTACCCTATGCATCTTGTTCATCGTGATCGCAATTATATATATAATTTCTGGCCTCGCGAAGGAGAAAGCATCGCTCAAGCTTGGGGGAGGCTTAAATCAATGTTATATTCATGCCCCAATCATGAGCTCTCAAGAGAAATAATTATGCAAAGTTTTTATGCTCGGCTTTCTGAAAACAATCGCACCATGCTCGATACTTCTTGTGCTGGCTCTTTTATGATGAAGACTATTGAATTCAGATGGAATTTATTGGATAGAATTAAACGCAACTCTGAAGATTGGGACCTCGACGAAGGTAAGGAGTCAGGTATGACACCTAAGTTTGATTGTGTTAAATCTTTTATGGATACCGATATTTTCCGTAAGTTTAGCACTAAATATGGACTTGACTCTGAGATAGTAGCTTCTTTCTGTGAATCTTTTGCTACTTATGTTGATCTCCCTAAGGAGAAGTGGTTTAAATATCATCCTCCCATAGAAGTAAAAGTAGCTGCACCTATTAAAGTTGAAGAAAAGACTGTCACTTATAATGATCCTATTGTTCCTACTTCTTATATTGAGAAACCACCTTTCCCTGTTAGAATAAAGGATCATGCTAAAGCTTCAACTGTTGTTCGTAAAAGCAATATTAGAACTTATACACCTCCTGAGCAAGTTAAAGTAGAACCTAATATTGCTATTGTTAAAGATCTCTTGTCTGATAATATTGATGGGCATGTTATTCAGTTCGGAGGTGAAACTGCTAGAATTACCAAACCTTGTGCTAAAGATAAACATAGACCTGTGGTAGGCGTGCCTGTTATTTCTGTTAAAATAGGAGATCATTGTTATCATGGCTTATGTGATATGGGTGCTAGTGCTAGTGTTATACCTCATGACTTATACAAAGAAATTAAGAATGAAATTGCACATGGTGAGTTAGAAGATATTGATGTTACTATTAAACTTGCCAATAGAGATACTATTTCACCAATTGGAATTTTTAGAGATGTTGAAGTCTTGTGTGGGAAAACTAAGTATCCTGCTGATTTTCTCGTTCTTACTTCCCCACAAGATAGCTTTTGTCCCATTATATTTGGTAGACCCTTCTTAAATACTGTTAATGCTACCATAGATTGCACAAAGAATGTTGTTACTGTTGGATTGGATGATATGGTTCATGAGTTTAATTTCTCTAAATTTAGTAAACAACATCGTGAGGAAGAATTACCTAGTAAGGATGAAATTATTGGTCTTGCTTCTATTGCCGTACCTCCTAGTGATCCTTTAGAACACTATTTGCTAGACCATGAAAATGATATGTTCATGAATGAAAGAAGGGAAATAGATGAAGTATTCTTTAAACAGGAACCTATTCTGCATCACAATTTGCCTGTTGAAATCTTAGGGCATCCTCCTCCACCCAAGGGTGATCCCGTGTTTGAGCTTAAACCTTTGCCGGATAATCTTAAATATACTTGTCTTGATGAAAAGAAGATATATCCTGTTATTATTAGTGCTAAGCTTTCAGAGCATGAAGAAGAAAGATTATTGAAAACTCTGAAGAAGCATTGTGCTGCTATTGGATATACTCTTGATGATCTTAAGGGCATTAGTCCCACTCTATGTCAACATAAAATAAATTTGGAAGCAGATGCCAAACCACTTCGTGATCCTCAATGACGTCTGAATCCTAAAATGAAAGAAGTGGTAAGAAAAGTAATACTAAAGCTTCTGGAGGCAGGTATAATCTATCCCGTTGCTGATAGTGAGTGGGTAAGTCCTGTCCATTGTGTCCCTAAGAAGGGAGGTATTACTGTTGTTCCTAATGATAAAGATGAATTGATTCCACAAAGAATTATCACAGGTTATAGGATGGTAATTGATTTCCGCAAATTAAATAAAGCTACTAAGAAAGATCATTACCCCTTACCTTTTATTGATCAAATGCTAGAAAGATTATGCAAACATACACACTATTGCTTTCTAGATGGTTATTCTGGTTTCTCTCAAATACCTGTGTCGGCTAGAGATCAATCAAAGACTACTTTTACATGCCCTTTTGGTACTTTTGCTTATAGACGTATGCCTTTTGGTTTATGTAATGCACCTGCTACCTTTCAAAGATGCATGATGGCTATATTCTCTGACTTTTGTGAAAAGATTTGTGAGGTTTTCATGGACGACTTTTCCGTCTATGGTTCCTCTTTTGATGATTGCTTGAGCAATCTTGATCGAGTTTTGCAGAGATGTGAAGAAACTAATCTTGTCTTGAATTGGGAAAAGTGCCACTTTATGGTTAATGAAGGTATTGTCTTGGGGCACAAAGTTTCTGAAAGAGGTATTGAAGTTGATAAAGCCAAGGTTGATGCTATTGAAAAGATGCCATGTCCCAAGGACATCAAAGGTATAAGAAGTTTCCTTGGTCACGCTGGATTTTACTAGGAGGTTCATTAAGGACTTCTCAAAAATTTCTCGGCCTCTGACTAATTTATTGCAAAAAGATATACCATTTGTCTTTGATGATGATTGTGTAGAAGCATTTGAAATACTTAAGAAAGCATTAGTCTCTGCACCTGTTGTTCAGCCACCTGATTGGAATTTACCCTTTGAAATTATGTGTGATGCTAGTGATTATGCTGTAGGTGCTGTTCTAGGGCAAAGAGTTGATAAGAAATTAAATGTTATTCATTATGCTAGTAAGACTCTAGACAATGCTCAAAGAAATTATGCTACTACTGAAAAAGAGCTTTTAGCAGTTGTATTTGCTTGTGATAAGTTCAGATCTTATATTGTTGATTCTAAAGTAACTATTCAAACTGATCATGCTGCTATTAAATATCTTATGGAAAAGAAAGATGCTAAACCTAGACTTATTAGATGGGTTCTCTTGCTACAAGAATTTGATTTGCATATTGTTGATAGAAAGGGAGCTGAGAACCCCGTTGCAGACAACTTGTCTAGGTTAGAAAATATTCTTGATGACCCACTACCTATTAATGATAGCTTTCCTGATGAACAATTAAATGTTATAAGTACTTCTCGTAGTACTCCATGGTATGCTGATTATGCTAATTATATTGTTGCTAAATTTATACCACCTAGCTTCACATACCAACAAAAGAAAAAGTTCTTCTATGATTTGAGACATTACTTTTGGGATGACCCACATCTTTATAAAGAAGGAGTAGATGGTGTTATTAGACGTTGTGTACCTGAGCATGAACAGGAACAGATCCTACGCAAGTGTCACTCCGAGTCTTATGGAGGACACCACGCTGGAGATAGAACTGCACATAAGGTATTGCAATCTGGTTTTTATTGGCCTACTCTCTTCAAGGATGCCCGTAAGTTTGTCTTGTCTTGTGATGAATGTCAAAGAATTGGTAATATTAGTAGACGTCAAGAAATGCCTATGAATTATTCTCTTGTTATTGAACCATTTGATGTTTGGGGCTTTGATTATATGGGACCTTTTCCTGCCTCTAATGGATACACACATATTCTAGTTGCTGTTGATTACGTTACTAAGTGGGTAGAAGCTATTCCAACTAGTAGTGCTGATCATAACACTTCTATTAAAATGCTTAAAGAAGTTATTTTTCCGAGGTTTGGAGTCCCTAGATATTTAATGACTGATGGTGGTTCACACTTTATTCATGGTGCTTTCCGTAAAATGCTTGCTAAATATGATGTGAATCATAGAATTGCATCTCCTTATCACCCTCAGTCTAGTGGTCAAGTAGAGTTGAGCAATAGAGAGCTCAAATTAATTTTGCAAAAGACTGTTAATAGGTCTAGAAAGAATTGGTCCAAGAAACTTGATGATGCATTATGGGCTTATAGAACTGCATATAAAAATCCTATGGGTATGTCTCCGTATAAAATGGTCTATGGAAAAGCATGTCACTTACCTCTCGAACTAGAACATAAGGCATATTGGGCTATTAAAGAGCTTAACTATGATTTTAAACTTGCCGGTGAGAAGAGGTTATTTGATATTAGCTCACTTGATGAATGGAGAACCCAAGCATATGAAAATGCCAAGTTGTTTAAAGAAAAAGTTAAAAGATGGCATGACAAAAGGATACAAAAGCGTGCGTTTAATGTAGGTGATTATGTATTGCTATACAACGCTCGTTTAAGATTTTTTGCAGGAAAACTTCTCTCTAAATGGGAAGGCCCCTATGTTATCGAAGAGGTCTATCGTTCCGGTGCCATAAAAATCAACAACTTCGAAGGCACAAATCCGAAGGTGGTAAACGGTCAAAGAATCAAACATTATATCTCAGGTAATCCCATAAATGTTGAAACCAGTATTATTGAAACCGTAACACCGGAAGAATACATAAGGGACACTTTCCGGAACGTTTCAGACTCCGAAAAGGAATAGGTATGTGGTACGGTAAGTAAACCGACTCCAAAACAATTTTTAAGGCAATATTTCTCCGTTTTGGAATATTTAGAAAAATAGAAAAATAAGTAGCAGTCCGGGAAGGACACGAGGGCCCCATGAGGGTGGTGGGTGCGCCCTACCCCCTGGGCGCGCCCCCTACCTCATGAGCACCTCGTGTGCCTTCCGGACTCCGTTTTCTTACACGATACGTATTTTAGTCGGTAAAAATTCATTATATATTCTCCCAAAGGTTTTGACTCCCGTATCATGCAAAAATCTCCTGTCTTTGTTTCGAGCTGTTTTTCTGACAGATTTAGGTTATCATGACGTCCCAAGTGCTTCCAAGGACAAGTTCTTCGACAAGGTCATCAACCCTTACCTCGCGGAGGTGCTGCGACACCCTCAAACCATTGAGATGCGTGATGGGTTGTTGCACATTCGTGATGTTGAGGGACCAAAGGGAACCGGAAATGTGGAGACGAGGCTCAAAGCAATGGAGCAACAAATTTTCAAGTGCCAGGGGATGGTGGAGCGTGGAATCAACGCTAGCCACACGATGCTCGCGGAGTTCACTAACAACTACAAGCCGGATGCCAAGAACACCGAGGAGGCCATCTTCAAGCTATATGAGAAGATCGAGCACCTCCAAACCCAAATCTATGACCTGCAAAACCAAAACTGTGAGTATGAATATAGATTCAAAAGAATGAGTTTGGCTACAGATTCGAGGATTCCGGGGACTCAATCATCCTTCTATGATGGTGAACCTATGCCTTGGAAGATGGATGACAAGCCTGCATCATCAACACCACCACCACCTTCTTCACCGACAAAGGAGATATAATCACATGGGTATGGGCACTGCCCTTGGCAACTGCCAAGCTTGGGGGAGGTGCCCCGGCATCGTATCACAATCACAACTCCCATCTTTACCATTTTTCTTAGTTCGATCCTATTAGTAGTATCTTGATCTAGTAGAATAAAGTTTAAGGCATGATCTAGTTTTGAGTTTTGCTTTATGATCTCTCTATGTAATCTAGTCCGTGAGCTATATATAATAAAGGTTAGTGTTGAGTCAAGGGCTTGATTATTTTGCCATGATCTTGGGTGAATAAAAGAAAGAGAAAAAGAATAAAAAGAAACAAAAAGTTCATATTAATCTTATTGAGAGTAATGACTTCACATAGAAAGAGTATGATGATTAAAAGTTGTTGGGAGTTGGCAAACATAGCTTTGGTCATTCTTGCAATTAATAGGAAGTAATAAAGAAAGAGAGGTTTTCACATATAGATATATTATCATTGACATCTTTTATGATTGGGAGCACTCATTAAAATATGACATGCTAAAGAGTTGATGTTGGACAAGGAAGACAATGTAATGAGTTATGTATTTCTTATATCTAAGATAAAGTATGTTGTCATGGATCCTCTAACTTGTTGAGCTTGCCTTTCTCCCTCATGCTAGCCAAATTCTCAGCACCAAGTAGAAATACTACTTGTGCTTCCAAATACCCTTAAACCAGTTTTGCCATGAGAGTCCACCATATCTACCTATGGATTGAGTAAGATCCTTCAAGTAAGTTGTCATCGGTGCAAAGCAATAAAAATTGCTCTAAATATGTATGATTGATTGGTGTGGGAGAAATAAGCTTTATACGATCTTGTGATGTGGAAGTAATAAAAGCGACGGACTGCATAATAAAGGTTCATATCACAAGGGGAAATATAAAGTGATGTTCTTTCGCATTGAGATTTTATATATCCAACCATAAAAGCGCATGACAACCTTTGCTTACCTCTGCGAAGGGCCTATCCTTTATTATTATCTTCTACCTTATGCAAGAGTCATGGTGATCTTCACCTTTCCTTTTTTCATTTTATCCTTTGGCAAGCTCATCATGTTGGAAAGAACATGATATATATATATATCTAATTGGATGTAGGGGAGCATGAACCATTATTGTTGACATTACCTTTGAGGTAAAAGGTTGTGGGGCAAAACTATAAGCCCCTATCTTTCTCTGTGTCCGACTAAAACTCCGTAACCACAAGTATCGCGTGAGTGTTAGCAATTATGGAGGACTAAATGATAGTTGAGTATGTGGACTTGCTTTTTAGCTCTGACATAGACTCTTTCTGATGTTATGATAAATGACTGAGATTATAGTTTGTCGGAGCCCAATAAGGTTTATGATTTATACTCTTGCATTGTGAATAGATCATCACTTGAACATAAGTAATCATATGACAAAATCTATATATGTTGCTGTTATGAGAATAATCATGATGCCTTCATGTCTGTATTTTATTTTTATCGACGCCTCTACCACTAAACATGAGGACATATTTATTGTTATCGGCTTTTCGCTTGAGGACAAGCGAGGTCTAAGCTTGGGGGAGTTGATATGTCCATTTTGCATCATGCTTTTATATCAATATTTATTGCATTATGGACTGTTATTTCACTTTATGTCACAATACTTATGGCTATTCTCTCTTATTTTACAAGGTTTACATAAGGAGGGAGAATGCCGGCAGCTGGAATTCTGGTCTGGAAAAGGAGCAAATATTAGAGAGCTATTCTGCGCAACTCCAAAAGTCCTGAAACTCCATGGAACGTCTTAAAAGAAATAAAGAAAAATCCACACCAAAGATGAAGGCCAGGGGTCCCATACCCTGCTCACGAGGGTGCCCCCCCTAGGGCGTACCCCCTACCTCGTGGGCCCCCTGGTGGCTCTCCGACGCCCATCTTCTCCTATATGAGGTCTTTCAATGAGAAAAAATAGGAGGGAACTTTTCGGGATGAGACTCCACCGCCACGAGGCAGAACCTTGGCGGATCCAATCTAGAGCTCTGGCAAAGCTGTTCTGCCGGGGAAACTTCCCTCCGGGAGGGGGAAATCATCACCATCGTCATCACCAATGCTCCTCTCATTGGGAGAGGGCAATCTCCATCAACATCTTCACCAGCACCATCTCATCTCCAAACCCTAGTCCATCTCTTGTATCCAATTCTTGTCTTAAAGTCCGGGATTGGTGCTAGTAGGTTGCTAGTAGTGTTGATTACTCCTTGTAGTTGATGCTAGTTGGTTTAATTGGTGGAAGATCATATGTTCAGATCCTATATGCATATTATTACCCCTCTGATTATGAACATGAATATGCTTTGTGAGTAATTACGTTCGTTCCTGAGGACAAGGGAGAAGTCTTGCTATGAGTAGTCATGTGAATTTGGTATTCGTTTGATATTTTCATAAGATGTATGTTGTCTAGCCTCTAGTGGTGTTATGTGAACGTCGACTACATAACACTTCACCATTATTTGGGCCTAGAGGAAGGCATTGGGAAGTAGTAAGTAGATGATGGGTTGCTAGAGTGACAGAAGGTTAAACCCTAGTTTATGCGTTGCCTCGTAAGGGTCCGATTTGGATCCATATGTTTCATGCTATGGTTAGGTTTACCTTAATACTTTTGTTGTAGTTGCGGATGCTTGCAATAGAGGTTAATCATAAGTGGGATGCTTGTTCAAGTAAGAACAACACCCAAGCACCGGTCCACCCACATATCAAATTATCAAAGTATCGAACATGAATCATATGAACGTGATGAAAACTAGCTTGACGATATTCCCATGTGTCCTCGGGAGCGCTTTTCCTATTATAAGAGTTTGTTCCGGCTTGTCCTTTGCTACAATAGAATTGGGCCACCTTGCTGCACTTTATTTACTTTTGTTACTTGTTGCTCGTTACAACCTATCATATCACAAAACTATCTGTTACCACTTATTTCAGTACTTGCAGAGAATACCTTGCTGAAAACTGCTTATCATTTCCTTCTGCTCCTCATTGGGTTCGACACTCTTACTTATCGAAAGGACTACGATAGATCCCCTATACTTGTGGGTCATCATTGTGCCGGTTTTTATAGGAGGTTCATTAGTGACTTCTCTGAAATTTCTAGGCCTCTGACTAATCTCTTACAAAAGATGTTCCTTTTGTCTTTGATTATGATTGTGTAGAAGCATTTCAAATACTTAAGAAAGCTTTGATTTCTACACATATTGTTCATCCTCCTGATTGGAATTTACCATTTTAAATTATGTGTGATGCTAGTGATTATGTTGTAGGGTCTATTCTAGGACAAAGAGTTGATAAGAAATTAAGTGTTATCCAATATGCTAGTAAATCTCTAGACAGTGGTCAAAGAAATTATGCTACTACTGAAAAAGAGTTTTTAGCAGTTGTATTTTCTTGTGATAAGTTCAGACCTTATATAGTTGATTCTAAAGTAACTGTTCACACTGATCATGATGCTATTAAACATCTTATGGAAAAGAAAGATGCTAAACATAGACTTATTAGATGGGTTCTCTTGCTACAAGAATTTGATTTGCATATTATTGATAGAAAGGGAGCTGAGAACCCCATGGCAGACAACTTGTCTAGGTTAGAGAATGTTCTTGATAATTAGTTGTCATAAATGCCTCTTGTACGACTCCTTGGTATGCTGATTATGCTAATTACATTGTTGCTAAATTTATACCACCTAGTTTCACATACCAGCAAAATAAAAAGTTTTTCTATGATTTAAGACATTACTTTTGGGATGACCCACACCTTTATAAAGAAGGAGTAGGTGGTGTCACTAGACGTTGTGTACCTGAGCATGAACAGGAACAAATCCTACGCAAGTGTCACTCTGAGGCTTATGGAGGACACCATGCTGGAGATAGAACTGCACATAAGGTATTGCAATCCGGTTTTTATTGGCCTACTCTCTTCAAAGATGCCCTTAAGTTTCTCTTGTCTTGTGATGAATGCCAAAGAATTGGTAATATTAGTAGACATCAAGAAATGCCTAGGAATTATTCACTTGTTATTGAACCATTTGATGTCTGGGGCTTTGATTATATGGGACCGTTTCCTTCCTCTTATGGATATACACATATTTTAGTTGCTGTTGATTACGTTACTAAGTGGGTAGAGGCTATTCCAACTAGTAGTGCTAATCATAACACCTTTATTAAGATGCTTAAAGAAGTTATTTTTCTGAGGTTTGGAGTCCATAGATATTTAATGACTGATGGTGGTTCACATTTTATTCATGGTGCTTTCTGTAAAATGCTTGCTAAGTATGATGTTAATCATAGAATTGCATCTCCATATCACCCACAGTCTAGTGGTCAAGTAGAATTGAGTAATAGAGAGCTTAAATTAATTTTGCAAAAGACTGTTAATAGATCTAGAAAGAATTGGTCCAAGAAACTTGATGATGCATTATTGGCTTATAGAACTGCATACAAAAATCCTATGGGTATGTCTCCATATAAAATGGTTTATGGAAAAGCATGTCACTTACCTCTTGAACTAGAACATAAGGCATATTGGGCCATTAAATAGCTCAACTATGATCTCAAACTTGCCGGTGAGTGATACGTCTCCAACTTATCTATAATTTTTGATTGTTCCATGCTATTATATTATCAACCTTGGATGTTTTATATGCATTTATATGCTATTTTATATGACTTTTGGGGCTAACTTATTAACCTAGAGCCCAGTGCCAGTTTCTATTTTTTCGTTGTTTTTGAGTATCACAGAAAAGGAAAACCAAACGGAGTCCAATTGACCTAAAATTTCACGGAGATCATTTTTGGACCAGGAGAAGCCCACAGAGTACCGGAGATGGGCCAGAAGAGTCCCGAGGCCACCACGAGGGTGGGGGGTGCGCCCTACCACCTGGGCACGCCTGTAGGATCGAAAGTATGTCTAGAGGGGGGTGATTAGACTACTTGACCAAATAAAACTTATCTTTTCCCAATTTTAGTTATTGGCGGATTTTAGCAACTTTCGACAAGTCAAGCAATCTTAACACAATTCAAGCAAGCATGCAAAGAGTATATGAGCAGCGGAAAGTAAATCATGCAACTTGCAAGAATGTAAATGGAAGGGTTTGGATGATTCAAATGCAATAGGAGACACAGATGTTTTTGTCGTGGTTCCGATAGGTGGTGCTATCATACATCCACGTTGATGGAGACTTCAACCCACGAAGGGTAACGGCTGCGCGAGTCCGCGGAGGGCTCCACCCATAAAGGGTCCACGAAGAAGCAACCTTGTCTATCCCACCATGGCCGTCGCCCACGAAGGACTTGCCTCACTAGCGGAAGATCTTCACGAAGTAGGCGATCTCCTTGCCCTTACAAACTCCTTGGTTCAACTCCTCAATCTTGTCGGAGGCTCCCAAGTGACACCTAGCCAATCTAGGAGACACCACTCTCCAAGAAGTAACAAATGGTGTGTTGATGATGAACTCCTTGCTCTTGTGCTTCAAATGATAGTCTCCCCAACACTCAACTCTCTCTCACAAGATATGGATTTGGTGGAAAGAAGATTTGAGTGGAAAGCAACTTGGGGAAGGCTAGAGATCAAGATTCATATGGTAAGAATGGAATATCTTGGCCTCAACACAAGTGTAGGTGGTTCTCTCTCAGAAAAAGTAAGTTGGAAGTGTAGGTTCGTTCTGATGGCTCTCTCCACGAATGAAGAGGAGGTGGAGGGGTATATATAGCCTCCACACAAAATATAACCGTTACACACAACTTGCCAATCTCGGTGGGACCGAATTGATAAACTCGGTCGGACCGATTCAGCAAAGCTAGTGACCGTTTGGATTTTCGGTGGGACCGACATGCAACTCGGTAGGACCGATATGGTTAGGGTTAAGGCATAACGTAATCTCGATGAGACCGATTACACAAACTTGGTGAGACCGATTTTGGTAATATGATAACCAGAGAGTTGGTCAGGTAAACTCGATGAGACCGAAACGTTATGAAGGGGAAACAGAGAGTTTACATTGCAATCTCGGTGGGACCGATCGCTCATCTCGGTGAGACCGAAACGTTACGAAGGGAAACAGAGAGATTACAATCCCATCTCGGTGAGACCGAGATCCCTATTGGTGAGACCGATTTGCCTAGGGTTTGTGGTAGTGCCTATAAAATCTAAACTCGGTGGCGCCGGATAGAAAGAATCGGTGGGGCCGAGTTTGACTTTTGGTTTAGTTCATATGTGGATGTGAGAAAGTAGTTGAGGGCTTTGGAGCATATCACTAAGCATTTTGAGCAAGAGCCTCATTAAGCAACACCTCATCCCTCCTTGATAGTATTGGCTTTTCCTATAGACTCAATGTGATCTTGGATCACTAAAATAGAAAATGTAGAGTCTTGAGCTTTGAGCTTGAGCCAATCCTTTTGTCCTTAGCATTTTGAGGGGTCCACTTTTCTCATCCATGCCATGCCAATCATTGAGCTTTCCTGAAATATTAATCTTGAAATAGCATTAGCTAAATGAGCTATATGTTGTTAGGAATTACCAAAACCACCTAGGGATAGTTGCACTTTCAATCTCCCCCTTTTTGGTAATTGATGACAACATATAGATCAAAGCTTCGACAAATGATAATAAGAGTGAAAAACATTGTCGCTTTGAGAAGTATGTGAAAAGCAAGAGCTCCCCCTAAATTTGTGCATAGTTTAAGATTTGCTTTGGACTGCAAATGCACAATGATTTAGGAACATGGGTTACTCTTCCACGTCACATACATCTTGGTGGAGCGCTCAAAATGATAATAATTAAATACATGCACTCATCACCAAGCAAAGTGAATGATCATATGGGGATATAAAAGGATAATGTCATCCAACAAGCATTAAGGTAGCATATGATCAAACACATGATCATCCAAGTATCACACAAAAGCATAAAGTATCTCAAACAAACAAATAACAAAGTTCAACCACCAAACAATAAGAGAGAACAAAGAGCAACACTCTCTCTCGAAGCCTATGATCTATACATTTTCTCCCCCTTTGGCAACAAGTTACCAAAAAGTTCATAAAAAATGCATAGTGCTAGATCGACTCTCAGGCTTGGTCTTCAGGTGGTGGTGTAGATAAAACTCCAAGGACGAAGGCATCAGTTGATGTAGATGGAGCTGGTGGAGTGGGTGCTAGAGCTGGCGGCACTGAAGCTGTAGCTGGTGCAGATGAAGTTGCTCTGGTGTCTGTAACTAGCACTGCAGTAGATCTCTGTCCTCTGGGCACTCTAGCAAAAGCATCAGTGGTAGACTTTCCCTTCTTCTCCTGCACTTCATCTTCAAGTTGCTCAACAACTGACTGTATCTCAGTGATCTTCACATCTAAATCATAGAACTTCTACTCCATGATCCTCTCCAAGCTCTCCTAGTTTTGAGTCAGGGTGGCCAATCCCTTCTCAATCCTCAGAGTGGAGGCAATCAAGTAGCCAAGCTGATCTTGCTTGCTCTTCAGAAGATACTGAGATGCCTCATCAATGGTTGGCATCTTTGCAGCCTTTTCAGTCCTTGCCTTCTCCCTCTTTGCTTGTGCTTGCACAGAAGATGGTTCATTCTCATCCATCACCACAGTGTTGTCCTCAAAGTCTGGGTAGATGGGCATATGTTCCTTGTCCAAGAGATATGCGCCAGTGCCCATCTTGGAGTTGATTAGCTGCTTGATCTGTGGGGCATATCCACAACTTCTCTTCTGATTTGCAGCTGTTCTCTTTATGGTTTCCACAATTAGGCTCATGACTTTGAACTTTTGAGGCACATCAAATATGTGAAGCAGGTTAATCGCATGGCCTCTGATCATCTTGTGATCACCTGACTTTGGCAATAGAGTGTGCCTGAGGATCCAGTTGATTGTTGGCAAACCTGACAGAAGGTAATGTACTGATCCAAATTTGTGTGTCTCAAGGGCAGCATCTGGGATCTCTCTGTACATATGTGCCATGGTGTTGTGATCCTTCTTCTTCTTGGCATAGACATCTAAGTCATCTTCATTCTCCTCAGGAGCATTGATCAATTTTTCCCATTCTTCAACTGTTGACTGGTACCTAGTACCTTTAGACATCCAGACGATCCTTCTATCTGGTTAGAAATGAGCCGTGGAGTAGAACTGCATAATAAGCTCATCATTCCACTTTGTGAGCTTCTGAGCCACAAACTCATCAACTCCACACGCCTTGAAGCTGTCATATACACCAGGGAAGTGATCCTCATTTTCCTCAGTGAATTTCCAATCAACCCATCTCATGTCACACACTACGGGCTTCTTGTCAAGTAAAATAGTCTCATAGAAGTCATGTTGTTCCTTTGTATGGAACCTATAGTCCACATCGGTCCTTCTCTTGGTGGCATATGGATCAGACTCTCTCCATAGCCTCAATCCTGAATCCTTCCTGATTTTCATATTCTCTGCAACTGGGTGTGCATCATTGTGATCTGGAATTTTGGGCTTCAACTTTCTCAAAACAACAGAATCATCTTCTTCTTCAGCAGCTTGAGGCAATAGGGCCTTGTTCTTCTCCTCAGCAGGGATGTTCCTGGTGCTCCTCTTGGGTTTTGGCTTTGGAGCTGGAGCAGCAGTCTTAGGAGCAGTTTTGGGCTTAGATGGAGCAACCCCTGACTTAATTGCATCTCCCATAAGCTTTTGAGCTTTGGGTGCTGGTGCTGCATCCGCTTCCTCTTCCTCTTCTTCATCATCTCTCATAATTGATGATCTGCCAAGCACTCTGGCAGTGGTCTTCTTGACCCTTTCCTTCCTTTTCTTCTCTGCCACAACCTATTCTTTGGGTGCAGATCCCAAATTTTCTTGAGTGGATGTTCTGGCCTTTGACATAGGAACTCTCTTGGCAGGAACCTTTTGCTTCATTCCCGGCTTAGTGGCAGCAGCCGTGCCATATTCCTTTTTCAGGACTTTCCTCTTTGAGGTGGCCTCTTCCTCAACAACCACATAGTCCTCATCCTCAGAATCTGAGGTTCTCTTCTTTCTGGTCCTGGTGGCTGCCTTATGCAAGTTGCTGGGTGTGCTCCTGCTTCCCTCATCAAAGCTGCTAGAGGGACTAGTGCCCTCACTCATGTTAACTTGCTCCTCAGACTTGTTCTGCCTATCACTTTGATCTGACATGATGCAAACACTGACAACAGACCCTGTGAATAGATTATAGATGAGGTAGAGTAGATGAGCATCACAAAGTACAAAGGTTTTTGCAAAAGAATGAGTTAAAAACTTAGTTTTAGTTTTCCGCAGAAAGCATTTCGGATCTACCGATTTGAAAACTCGGTGATATCGAAGCAGCTTTTAGAACCTAAACTAGTGAACTCGGTCAGACGGAGTCATAGTTCGATGGCACCGAGGATGCTAGGGTTTCACAAAGAATTGAACTCGATCACACCGATTTGCAATTCTCGGTCAGACCGAGAATCACATGTGTAATGGCCTTAGCCAAATCGGTGGAACCGATTTCAACAACTCGGTTGGTCCGAGATGATTTCAGCGGAAACCTAACCCTAAATTTTCAATCCACGACTAAACTACAGAGTGATTTCGCTGGATAGAGTGATCTCAATCGTGGCAAGACACATGGCAAAACATTGTGCTAGGGATCGGAGTGAGATTAGCACAAGGATCAAGTCCATACCCTAAGTGCGGCGATGGACTTGCTATGACGGCAACGATGAAGACGATTTCCGTTGACGGCGGCGGAGACCAGCAGCGGGAGGCAGCTGGCGATGAGGAGGACGATCCGGAGACCCAGGGAGGCAGAGCAAGCTGAGCGCGGGCGAAGGGGTTCGGAAATTTTTCCAAATTTTGGCCCGGGGATATATATAGCTGACCCTGTCGGTGTGACCGAGTGGAACAACTCGGTGTGACCGAAAAGTTCAAATCGGTTGCATCGAGATTGAAAACCTAGATCGACTTAGTGATCTCAGTATGACCGAAATGGATGAATCGGTCAGACTGAAACACACAAAGAAATTTTGGAAGTTTAAGTCTATGACGAATCGGGGACTCCGAGTGCTGCTCACACAGAGTGGTTCGAATCTGACTTGATCAAACTTTGTGATGTAGCATGAATAGAGTTTGAGACAAGAAAAGCATAGATAGCTAGAGAAGGTTCTTAGGCATTCTTGTCCATCCACTTGGCAAAAGAAAAAGAAACCAAACAATCAAAACAACAAGTGGATGTCCTCGAATGAGTAAATTATGCAACCAACATGCTCACACAATAAATGGCAAATGAAATATGTGGCAAAGCATGCACAACCAATTCTAGCATCTATCAAGCAATTGGCGATGACTAGGTCATCTATATATGAGTATATTGACTTAGGAGTCAAATGAGAACATTTGATCATAGGTCATACTGATCGTTTAAACACAAGTGGGGTTACCACTTTTACATAAAGCGTTGTTGTGTTCACACCATTAGAGTTGCTTTAGCTCAATTCTTAGAGTAAAGCTCCCCCTAGATGTGAGATCCCCCCTAAGAGGATGAACTAACCTTGGGTTTTGTCGATGATGACTTCATGTAGGTGTTGAAGATGTGGATGCTCAATGTTGATGTAGATCATTTGGAGCAATCCTTTGGAGTGAGTTGCACTTTCAATACCTACACAGGTTAGTCCCACAAGGAACAAACAAGGATATCCATAGACATAGAGTGATGCACACACAAGATGATGTCTATGAAAGCATTAGGTTACCTTGTCCCTTGTCTTACCAACAAGAGGGTTTGTGACTCCTTGAACTAGTGCAAGATGTGGAAGTTGATTGCACTTGTTCTTGCCAAAATGATAAGAGTGAAGTATGTTGGCGGAGTCACCCTCAAGAACTCTCTAGTTCTTCTTCTTCGGGATCCACATCATCTTGATGGGAATCCTTGGAGTTGTAGTCGTACTTGATGAAGTAGAACTTGATGTAGTCTTGGGAACCCACTTGACCAAGGCCTTGGGTGCTTCTTCAAATGCATCAATTTCCTCTTGAAGCTTATCCTTGCCTTTTTGCTCGTGGTCTTGTGGTGGAAGATCATCTTGAGCTTGTGTCCCTTTGAAGGAAGTAGGATCATACTTCTTTTGTTGAGGAACAAACTTCGTCTTGGGGTATTGATCTTCTTCCCACTCAACTCCATTGGCATTGAACTTTCGTTCAAAACCAACACCTTGGTTCTTCCGGTGCCTTCCTTGCTTGCGTACAATTTCCTCGAATTGCTTACTCCTGGCAAGGCTCTTGTAAACACCTTTCTCTATAATTCCCTTCAATAAGCTATTTTCTTGCTCAAGTGTAACTTGGCTAAGAGAATCATTAGTGGAATCAAGAGAACTACTAGAAGCAACAACATTAGATTTAGCATGATTATTGTTACTACTAGAGGAAGAATCTTTCTTGTTCTTGTTACTAGACTTGACTTGAGGCATGTAAGTGGATAAGAGTAAACGCTTGGCAATGTAAGAAGAACTTTTCTTGCGAAGATCATCATTGATTGCCTTTAAGAACTCATGCTCTTGCTCAAGGTTGAGCTTTTCAAAACGTAATTTCTCATGAGTCCTTAAAAGTTCTCGATGATCTCCTAAGATAGTTTCATGAGCTAACTTAAGAGTGTTTAGTTCTTTAGTTAGAAACTCAATCTTCTCCTTATCATTGTCATTCGTTTTATCTTGATTAGCATGATTAATTGACGTTTCATCATAGTATTCATCACTAGAGTTGTCAACAAGTAAATCATCATCACCTAACAAGTCATCTTCATCACTATTGAAATCAACATACTCGGGGTGTGATACCTTTGGGCCTTTAGCCATGAAGCATCTTCCAAGTCCTTCATTTGGTGAATCAAATATGTCGTAGGAGTTGGTTGACACAAGTGCTAGACCGGCAACACCTTCATCTTGAGTATATTCGGAGTCGGAGTGATAGCTTCTCTCGGAGTGATTGTCGGAGTCGGAGCCGGATACCCATTCACCAACATGAGCTTGATGTCTTCGTTTTGTGTAGCTCCTTGATGACTTGTCCTTCCTTTCCGAATCCTTGCTTCTCCGGGATGTTCTTCGTTCATAACGATCATCTCTACTCCTTCTCTCTCTTGATGGTGATTCTTCTCTTCTACTTCTTCTTTTTGGAGAATCTTCTCTTCTTTTGTAGGGTGACATACACTCATTGGAATAGTGTCCTGGTCTTCCACAATTGTAGCAATTTCGCTCTTGACTAGAAGATCTTTTGTCATTGTAGGACCTTGACTTGGAACTTCTCTCTTTGCTTCTACTCTTGTAGAACTTGTTGAAGTTCTTCACCATTAGGCTCAATTCTTCATTGAAGGTTTGTTTCTCACTTGATGATGTGGGAGTTTCACATGAGGCTTTGTAAGCACCACTTGACTTGTTATGGAGCTCCTCCTTATCCTTGAGTGACATATCATGAGCAACAATTCTTCCAATGACTTCCGTTGGCTTGAGATCTTTGTAATTGGGCATCATTTGGATCAATGTGCATACAGTATCATATTTTCCTTCCAAAGCTCTTAGGATCTTCTTGATGATGAATTTGTCGGTCATCTCTTCACTTCCTAAGCCGGCGATCTCATTTGTGATAAGAGCAAGCCTAGAGTACATTTCAGCGACACCTTCACCATCCTTCATTTTGAACTTGTCAAGCTGACTTTGAAGCACATCCAACTTGGATTCCTTGACGGAGTTGGTACCTTCGTGCATATCAATCAAAGTATCCCAAATTTCCTTTGCATTCTCAAGACGGCTGATTTCGTTGAATTCTTCGGGGCACAATCCGTTGAAGAGGATATCACAAGCTTGAGCATTGTATTGCAGCATCTTCAACTCTTCCGCGGTACCTTCACGGTTTGGTTCTCTCCCGTCAAAGAATTCACCTTGCAAGCCAATACACACAATAGCCCATACGGCGGGGTTAGGTCCAAGAATATGCATTTTCATCTTATGCTTCCAACTAGCAAAATTAGTACCATCAAAGTAAGGACCTCCATGGTGGTAATTTCCCTCGCTAGACGCCATACTCTCCTAGGTTGTGAAACCAAGGCTATGACTACCAAAAGCTATGGAAATCAAAGCAAATGGAGACCAAAGATCTGATACCACTTGTAGGATCGAAAGTATGTCTAGAGGGGGGGGGGGTGATTAGACTACTTGACCAAATAAAACTTATCCTTTTCCCAATTTTAGTTCTTGGCAGATTTTAGCAACTTTGGACAAGTCAAGCAATCTTAACACAATTCAAGCAAGCATTCAAAGAGTATATGAGCAGCGGAAAGTAAAGCATGCAACTTGCAAGAATGTGAAGGGAAGGGTTTGGAGGATTCAAACGCAATAGGAGACACGTATGTTTTTGTCGTTGTTCCGATAGGTGGTGCTATCGTACATCCACATTGATGGAGACTTCAACCCACGAAGGGTAACGGCTGCGCGAGTCCATGGAGGGCTCCACCCATGAAGGGTCCACGAAGAAGCAACCTTGTCTATCCCACCATGGCCGTGGCCCACGAAGGACTTGCCTCACTAGCGGAAGATCTTCACGAAGTAGGCGATCTCCTTGCCCTTACAAACTCCATGGTTCAACTCCACAATCTTGTCGGAGGCTCCCAAGTGATACCTAGCCAATCTAGAAGACACCACTCTCCAAGAAGTAACAAATGGTGTGTTGATAATGAACTCCTTGCCCTTGTGCTTCAAATGATAGTCTCCCCAACACTCAACTCTCCCTCATAGGATATGGATTTGGTGGAAAGAATATTTGAGTGGAAAGCAACTTGGGGAAGGCTAGAGATCAAGATTCATATGGTAAGAATGGAATATCTTGGCCTCAACACAAGTGTAGGTGGTTCTCTCTCAGAAAAAGTAAGTTGGAAGTGTAGGTTTGTTCTGATGGCTCTCTCCACGAATAAAGAGGAGGTGGAGGGGTATATATAGCCTCCACACAAAATCTAACCGTTACACACAACTTGCCAATCTCGGTGGGACCGAATTGATAAACTCGGTCGGACCGATTCAGCAAAGCTAGTGATCGTTTGGATTTTCGGTGGGACCGACATGCAACTCGGCAGGACCGATATGGTTAGGGTTAAGGCATAACGTAATCTTGGTGAGACCAATTACACTAACTCGATGAGACCGATGTTGGTAATAAGCTAACCAGAGAGTTGGTCAGGTAAACTCGGTGGGACCGATCGCTCATCTCGGTGAGACCAAAATGTTACGAAGGGGAAACAGAGAGTTTACATTGCAATCTCGATGGGACCGATCGCTCATCTCGGTGAGACTGAAACGTTACGAAGGGAAACAGAGAGAGTACAATCCCATCTCGGTGAGACCGAGATCCCTATCGGTGAGACCGAATTGCCTAGGGTTTGTGGCAGTGGCTATGACATCTGAACTCGGTGGCGCCGGATAGAAAGAATCGGTGGGGCCGAGTTTGACTTTTGGTTTAGGTCATATGTGGATGTGAGAAAGTAGTTGAGGGCTTTGGAGCATATCACTAAGAATTTTGAGCAAGAGCCTCATTAAGCAACACCTCATCCCTCCTTGATAGTATTGGTTTTTCCTATAGACTCAATCTGATCTTGGATCACTAAAATAGAAAATGTAGAGTCTTGAGCTTTGAGCTTGAGCCAATCCTTTTGGCCTTAGCATTTTTAGGGGTCCACTTTTCTCATCCATGCCATGCCAATCATTGATCTTTCCTGAAATATTAATCTTGAAATAGCATTAGCTCAATGAGATATATGTTGTTAGGAATTACCAAAACCACCTAGGCATAGTTGCACTTTCAACACCCCCCTACCTCGTGGCCGCCTCGGGGACCCCCTGACTTGTTCCTGACTCCAACACCTCTTATATAACCCAAAACTTCCAGAAAGAAACCTAGACCGGGAGTTCCGCCGCTGCAAGCCTCTGTAGCCACCGAAAACCAATCTAGACCCATTCCGGCACCCTGCCGGAGGGGGGGGGGGAATCCCTCTCCGGTGGCCATCTTCATAATCCCGGCGCTCTCCATGACGAGGATGGAGTAGTTCTCCCTCGGGGCTGAGGGTATGTACCAATAGCTATGTGTTTGATCTCTCTCTCTCTCTCTCTCTCTCTCTCTCTCTCGTGTTCTTGATTCGGCACGATCTTGATGTATCGTGATCTTTGCTATTATAGTTGGATCTTATGCTATTTCTCCCCCTCTACTCTCTTGTAATGGATTGAGTTTTCCCTTTGAAGTTATCTTATTGGATTGAGTCTTTAAGGATTTGAGAACACTTGATGTATGTCTTGCATGTGCTTATCTATGGTGACAATGGGATATCACGTGATCCACTTGATGTATGTTTCGGTGATCAACTTGCGAGTTCCGTGACCTCGTGAACTTATGCATAGGGGTTGGCACATGTTTTCATCTTGACTCTCCGGTAGAAAATTTGGGGCACTCTTTGAAGTTCTTTGTGTTGGTTGAATAGATGAATTTGAGATTGTGTGATGCATATCGTATAATCATACCCACGGATACTTGAGGTTACATTGGAGTATCTAGGTGACATTAGGGTTTTGGTTGATTTGTATCTTAAGGTGTTATTCTAGTACGAACTCTAGGATAGATCGAATGGAAAGAATAGCTTCGTGTAATTTTACTACGGACTCTTGAATAGATCGATCAGAAAGGATAACTTTGAGGTGGTTTCGTACCCTACAATAATCTCTTCGAATGTTCTCCGCTATTAGTGACTTTGGAGTGACTCTTTGTTGCATGTTGAGGTATAGTTATATGGTCCAATTATGTTATTATTGTTGAGAGAATTTGCACTAGTGAAAGTATGAACCCTAGGCCTTGTTTCAACGCATTGCAATACCGTTTGTGCTCACTTTACCACTTGTTACCTTGCTGTTTTTATATTTTCAGATTACAAAAACCTATATCTACCATCCATATTGCACTTGTTTCACCATCTCTTCGCCGAACTAGTGCACCTATACAATTTACCATTGTATTGGGTGTGTTGGGGACACAAGAGACTCTTTGTTATTTGGTTGCAGTGTTGTTTGAGAGAGACCATCTTCATCCTACACCTCCCACGGATTGATAAACCTTAGGTCATCCACTTGAGGGAAATTTGCTACTGTCCTACAAACATCTGCACTTGGAGGCCCAACAACGTCTACAAGAAGAAGGTTGTGTAGTAGTCATCAAGCTCTTTTCTGGCGCCGTTGCTGGGGAGGTTAGTGCTTGAAGGTATATCTTTAGATCTCGCAATCAAATCTTTTTTGTTTCTTGTTTTATCACTAGTTTAGCCTATAAAAGAAAACTACAAAAAAAGGAATTGAGGGTACCTCATATGCTTCATCTTTTTAATGTCTTTCCTGAAAATAAGGATTCCGATAATTGTGCCAAAGTGTTAGAAGAAGAATGTATTAAAATGTTTGGCACTAAATCTTTGGATGATGAGCATGATTGCAATGTTGTTAGTATGAATTCTTTGAATATCCATGATGCTAATGACATGCAAAGCCACAAGCTTGGGGATGCTATGTTTGATGAAGATGATATTTTTTTGTCCCCCAAGTTTTGATGAGCAAATTTATTTTGATGATAGCATGCCTCCTATTTATGATGATTATATTGATGAAAGTGGGTTTGGAAGAGTGTCAACTTTAGGAAGTAATGATCCCACTATTTTGGAGGGTGTTGAATCTTATTGTGATAATTATGGAAGTGGGTTTGGAGAGGTCATGACCTTAGTTAATGTTAATCCCACTATTTTGGAAGAGTGTCAACTTTGCATACATGTGGATAGTGTTAAGAATATGTTTTGTGATAGCTATATTGTTCAATTTTCTTATAATCCTACATGTAATTATTATTAGGAACATATTCTTGTAGGAATTGCAATAATATCAAGTTTCCTCTCCATGTGTTGAAAATCTTGACACCTTCCTATGCAAGTTGATTATTGTTCCCATAAGTTGTTTGCTCACAAAATCCCTATGCATAGGAAGTGGGTTCGAATTAAATGTGCTCATCATATTCTTCATGATGCTCTCTTTATGTTTCAATTCTTATCTTTTATGTGAGCATCATTGAAATCATCATGCCTAGCTAGGGGCGTTAAACAATAGCGCTTGTTGGGAGGCAACCCAATTTTATTTTTGTTCTTTGCTTTTTGCTCCTGTTTAGTAATAAATAATGCATATATACTCTTTTTAGATGTGGTTTTATGTTTTAATTAGTGTTTGTGCCAAGTAGAACCTTTGGGAAGACTTGGGTGAAGTCTTTGCAATCTTGCTGTAAAAAACAGAAACTTTTGCACTCACGAGATTAGCTGCTATTTTTTACTGGAGAGTGCGGTTAGGTTAATTCTTTTTGAAGATTATTAATAGACAAATTACTCAGGTCCACCAATTTATTTCAGAATTTTTGGAGTGACAGAAGTATTCGGAACCTCCAGATTGCTACAGACTGTTCTGTTTTTGACAGATTCTGTTTTCTATTTGTTGTTTGCTTATTTTGATGAATCTATGAGTAGTATCGGAAGGTATGAACCATAGAGAAGTTGGAATATATTATATATTACACCAATATGAATTTATAATGAGTTCACAACAGTACCTAAGTGGTGATTTATTTTCTTATACTAACGAAGCTTACAAGTTTTCTGTTAAGTTTTGTGTTGTGAAGTTTTCAAGTTTTGGGTAAAGATTCGATGGACTATGGAATAAGGAGTGTCGAGAGCCTAAGCTTGGGGATTCCCAAGGCACCCCAATGTAATATTCAAGGACAACCAATAACCTAAGCTTGGGGATGCCCTGGATGGCATCCCCTCTTTCATCTTCGCTCATCGGTAAGTTTATTTGGGGCTACATTTTTATTCACCACATGATATGTGTTTTGCTTGGAGCGCCATTTTTTTTTATTTTTTTGCTTGCTGTTTGAATAAAATACCAAGATCTGAAATTCTTAAATGTTAGAGAGTCTTCACATAGTTGCATAATTATTCGACTACTCATTGATCTTCACTTATATCTTTTGGAGTAGTTTGTCATTTGCTCTAGTGCTTCACTTATATCCTTTTAGAGAATGACGGTGGTTTTATTTTATAGAAATAGATGAACTCTCATGCTTCACTTATATTATTTCGAGAGTCTTTATAACAGCATGGTAATTTGCTTTGGCTATAAAATTAGTCCTAATATGATAGGCATCCAAGATGGGTATAATAAAAACTTTCATATAAGTGGATTGAATACTATGAGAAGTTTGATACTTGATAGTTGTTTTGAGATATGAATATGGTGATATTAGATCATGCTAGTTGAGTAATTATGAAATTGAGAAATACTTGTGTTGAGGTTTGCAAGTCCCATAGCATGCACGTATGGTAACCGTTGTGTGACAAATTTGAAGCATGAGGTGTTCTTTGATTGCCTTCCTAATGAGTGGCGCTCGGGGACGAGCGATGGTCTTTTCCTACCAATCTACCCCCTAGGAGCATCCAGTAGTGATTGGTTTTTGATGACTTGTAGATTTTTGCAATAAGTATGTGAGTTCTTTATGACTAATGTTGAGTCCATGGATTATACACAGTCTCACCCTTCCATCATTGCTAGCCTCTTCGGTACTGTGCATTGCCCTTTCTCACCTCGAGAGTTGGTGCATACTTTGCCGGTGCATCCAAGCCCCGTGATATGATACACTCTGTCACACATAAACCTCCTTATATCTTCCTCAAAACATCCACCATACCTACCTATTATGGCATTTCCATAGCCATTCCGAGATATATTGCCATGAAACTTTCCACCGTTCCGTTCATCATGACACACATCATCATAGTCATATTGCCTGGCATGATCATATAGTTGACATCGTATTTGTGGCAAAGCCACCATGCATAATTTATCATACATGTCACTCTTGATTCATTGCCCATACCGGTATACCGCTGGAGGCATTCATATAGAGTCATATTTTGTTCTAGTATCGAGTTGTAATCTTTGAGTTGTAAATAAATAGAAGTGTGATGATCATCATTAATAGAGCATTGTCCCGAAAAAAAAGAGAAGAAAAAAGGCCAAAAAAAGAGAAAAAAAGAAAGGCCAAATAAAAAAAGAAATAAAAGGGGACAAAGGTACTATCCTTTTTTTCCACACTTGTGCTTCAAAGTAGCACCATGATCTTCATGATAGAGAGTCTCTTATGTTGTCACTTTCATATACTAGTGGGAATTTTTCATTATAGAACTTGGCTTATATATTCCAACAATGGGCTTCCTCAAATGCCCTAGGTCTTCGTGATCAAGCAAGTTGGATGCACACCCACTTAGTTTCTTTTGTTGAGCTTTCATACATTTATAGCTCTAGTGCATCCGTTGCATGGCAATCCCTACTCCTTGCATTGACATAAATTGATGGGCATCTCCATAGCCCGTTAATTAGCCGCGTCAATGTGAGACTTTCTCCCATTTTGTCTTCTCCACACAACCCCCATCATTATATTCTATTCCACCCATAGTGCTATGTCCATGGCTCATGCTCATGTATTGCGTGAAAGTTGAAAAAAGTTTGAGATTACTAAAGTATGAAACAATTGCTTGGCTTGTCATCGGGGTTGTGCATGATGAGAGCATTTTTGTGTGACAAAAATGAAGCATAGACAAACTATATGATTTTGTAGGGATAAGCTTTCTTTGGCCATGTTATTTTGAGAAAACATAATTGCTTAGTTAGTATGCTTGAAGTATTTTTACTTTTATGTCAATATTAAACTTTTATCTTGAATCTTTCGGATATGGATATTCTTGCCACAATAAACAGAATTACATGGATAAATATGTTAGGTAGAATTCCACATCAAAAATTCTGTTTTTATCATTTACCTACTCGAGGACGAGCAGGAATTAAGCTTGAGGATGCTTGATACGTATCCAATGTATCTATAATTTTTGATTGTTCTATGTTATTATATTATCAACCTTGGATGTTTTATATGCATTTATATGCTATTTTATATGATTTTTTGGAATAACCTATTAACCTAGAGCCCAGTGCCAGTGCCAGTTTCTGTTTTTTCGTTGTTTTTGAGTATCGCAGAAAAGGAAAACCAAACGGAGTCCAATTGACCTGAAATTTCACGGAGATCATTTTTGGACCAGAAGAAGCCCACGGAGTACCGGAGATGGGCCAGAAGAGTCCCGAGGCCACCACGGGGGTGGGGGGGCGCGCCCTACCCCCTTGGGCGTGCCCCCTACCTCGTGGCCACCTCGGGGAACCCCCTGACTTGTTCCCGACTCCAACACCTCTTATATAACCCAAAACTTCCAGAAAGAAACCTAGATCGGGAGTTCCGCCGCCGCAAGCCTCTATAGCCGCCGACAACCAATCTAGACCTATTCCGGCACCCTGCCGGAGGGGGGAATCCCTCTCCGGTGGCCATCTTCATCATCCCGGTGCTCTCCATGATGAGGAGGGAGTAGTTCTCCCTCGGGGCTGAGGGTATGTACCAGTAGCTATATGTTTGATCTCTCTCTCTCTCTCTCTCTTGTGTTCTTGATTCGGCACGATCTTAATGTATCGCAAGCTTTGCTATTATAGTTGGATCTTATGATGTTTCTACCCCTCTACTCTCTTGTAATGGATTGAGTTTTCCCTTTGAAGTTATCTTATCGGATTGAGTCTTTAAGGATTTGAGAACACCTGATGTATGTCTTGCATGTGCTTATCTGTGGTGATAATAGGATATCACGTGATCCACTTGATGTATGTTTTGGTGATCAACTTGCGAGTTCCGTGACCTCGTGAACTTATGCATAGGGGTTGGCACACGTTTTTGTCTTGGCTCTCCGGTAGAAACTTTGGGGCACTCTTTGAAGTTCTTTGTGTTGGTTGAATAGATGAATCTGAGATTGTGTGATGCATATCGTATAATCATACCCACGGATACATGAGGTGACATTGGAGTATCTAGGTGACATTAGGGTTTTGGTTGATTTGTATCTTAAGGTGTTATTCTAGTATGAACTCTAGGATAGATCAAACGGAAAGAATAGCTTCGTGTTATTTTACTACGGACTCTTGAATAGATCGATCAGAATGGATAACTTTGAGGTGGTTTTGTACCCTATAATAATCTCTTCGTTTGTTCTCTGATATTAGTGACTTTGGAGTGACTCTTTGTTGCATGTTGAGGGATAGTTATATGATCCAATTATGTTATTATTGTTGAGAGAATTTGCACTAGTGAAAGTATGAACCCTAGGCCTTGTTTCAACGCATTGCAATACCGTTTTTGCTCACTTTTACCACTTGTTACCTTGCTGTTTTTATATTTTCAGATTACAAAAACCTATACCTACCATCCATATTGCACTTGTTTCACCATCTCTTCACCGAACTAGTGCACGTATACAATTTGCCATTGTATTGGGTGTGTTGGGGACACAAGAGACTCTTTGTTATTTGGTTGTAGGGTTGTTTGAGATAGACCATCTTCATCCTACGCCTCCCACAGATTGATAAACCTTAGGTCATCCACTTGAGGGGAATTTTCTACTGTCCTACAAACCTCTGCACTTGGAGGCCCAACAACATCTACAAGAAGAAGGCTGTGTAGTAGACATCAGTGGGAAGATGCTTTTTGACATTAGCTCACTTGATGAATGGAGAACCCAGAGTTATGAGAATGCCAAACTGTTTAAAGAAAAAGTTAAAAGATGGCATGACAAAAGGATACAAAAACGTGAGTTTAATGTTGGTGATTATGTATTGTTATACAACTCTCATTTAAGATTTTTTCCAGGAAAACTTCTCTCTAAATGGGAAGGCCCTTACGTCATCGAGGAGGTCTATTGTTCCGGTGCTATAAAAATCAACAACTTCGAAGGCACGAATCTGAGGGTGGTGAACGGTCAAAGAATCAAACATCATATCTCAGGCAATCCTATATATGTTGAAACTAATGTTATTGAAACCGTAACCCCGGAGGAATACATAAGGGACACTTCCCAGAATGTTTCAGACTCCGAAAAGGAAGAGGTATGTGGTACGGTAAGTAAGCCGACTCCAAAACAGTTCTAATAGCAATTTTTCTCCATTTTGGAATATTTAAGAAAATAGGAAAATAAGAAGCAGTCCAAGAAGGACACGAGGCGTCCACGAGGGTGGAGGGCGCGCCCTACCCCCTGGGCGCGCCCCCTGCCTCGTGGGCACCTCGTGTGCCCTCCGGACTCCATTTTCTTGCACGATACTTCTTTTGGTCAGTAAAAATTCATTATATAATCACCTGAAGGTTTTGACCAGCATACCACGCGAACATCCTCTGTTTTTGTTTCGAGCTGTTTCTGCTGCCGATTTAGAGCAAGATGTCTTCTCAGGAGTCAGTCGGGGAGAGTCGGGTGTCTCATCCGGTACCAGGGCCAAGAGCAAACAGCGATGCTGACCACTTTGGTCCATCAACTGAGGAAGAGATGGAGGCTGACTTGAAAAGGATAGATGCCATGGAGGATGATCAAGAAGTTACTTCTCGTTTCGGAGCCGGATTCATGATGGGGGAACTGCAGAGCTTTGGCTATTCCAACCTCGGTCATCCCTTCCAACATTAGATTTCTTTCTTATGAAAATATGAAAAAGATTGTTATTTGTTCTCCCGCAGCTAGGCAGCATCCTTGGGTGAAAGGAGCTTTAGCCGTCATGGGCAAGCTCCCTAAGGAAATAATGGACCTCAAGTAGCAAGTCAATAAGCTTGAGGAAGAGAACCGTATCCTGAAGGGCATCATCACCAAGAATATCATATCACCACCCCCGAAGAAGGAGACATAAACACATGGGTATGGGCACTCCCCTTGGCAACTACCAAGCTTGGGGGAGTGCCCCGGTATCGTATCACCATCACACTTTTACCTTTACTGTTTTGCTTAGTTCGATCCTTTTGGTAATATCTTGATCTAGTAGAATAAAGTTTTAGTATGATCTAGTTTTGAGTTTTTCTTTATGATCGTTCTATGTAATCGAGTCCATGAGCCATATATAATAAAGATTAGTGTTGATTAAAGGGCTTGATTATCTTTCTATGATCTTGAGGGAATAAAATAAAAGAGAAATAATAAAAAGAAATAAAGAGATCATATGGATCTTATGGAGAGTAATGACTTCACATATAAAGAGTATGATGAATAAAAATTGTTGAGAGTTGACAAGCATAGTTTTGGTCATCGTTGCAATTAATAGGAAGTAATAAATAAAGAGAGGTTTTCACATATAAATATACTATCTTGGACATCTTTTATGATTGTGAGCACTCATTAAAATATGACATGCTAAAAGGTTGAGGTTGGATAAGGAAGACAACGTAATGGGTTATGTTTTCTTACATATGAAATAAATCATATTGTCATGGATCATCCAACATGTTGAGCTTGCCTTTCCCTCTCATGCTAGCCAAATTCTTTGCAACAAGTAGAGATACTACTTGTGCTTCCAAATATCCTTAAACCCAGTTTTGCCATGAGAGTCCACCATATCTACCTATGGATTGAGTAAGATCCTTCAAGTAAGTTGTCATCGTTGCAAGCAATAAAAATTGCTCTCTAAATATGTATGATTTATTAGTGTGGAGAAAATAAGCTTTATATGATCTTATGATGTGGAAGAAATAAAAGCGACGGACTACATAATAAAGGTCCATATCATAAGTCACAATATAAAGTGACGTTCTTTCGCATTAAGATTTTGTGCATCCAACCATAAAAGCACATGACAACCTCTGCTTCCCTCTGCGAAGGGCCTATCTTTATTCTTGTCTTATACTTCATGCAAGAGTCATGGTGATCTTCACCTTTCCTTCTTACATTTTATCCTTTGGAAAGAACAATGTGTTGGAAAGATCCTGATATATATGTGTAGCGACCAGACCTCAAACGGTCCAATCTCTGTGCTCCGGTGTCATCCATGGATCAGTAATGCTGACACCACACAGTACTTGAAGGATTTATAATAGAGTAGCAATCACACACTTATTACATCGAGTGTCTCAAAAGAGAACTTATTACAATAAATATGGCTTAAGGCCATCTAATAACGATAACAGCGGAAGGCTTGGAAGATAAGCGAGTCCATCAACTCCAATGGTATCACTGGGTATAGAACCACGACCTAAAAGCACCTTACTCGTCGTCTAAAAAGTCTGCAACATGAACGTTGCAGCCCGAAATGGGTCAGCACATGGAATATGCTGGCAAAGTAACACATAGAGAACAATGAAAGGATAAGGCTATACTACATGCATATTTGGCTGGTGGAAAGCTCTATGGTTACAGTTTTGCGTAAAGCCATTTTTCCCTACTGCAAAGGAATAAATTTTATTTAACTATCATGGTAGTTGTTAAACATTGAGAGTGTAGACACCCTCTCAATCCCAATTAAGCATCATCATTAAAACCCAACAAAATTAATTTAGAGTAACATGATGAGATTCACATGATAATCCAAGTACTAGATACTCAAGATGTCCATAACCGGGGACATGGATAACCATGATTAGATTATACACTCTGTAGAGGTTTGCGCACTTTTCCCCACAAGACTCGATCTCCTCCATTGGGATTCTCGCACTACATGATGTTTGAGAAACGGATGACCGAGACATAGTCTTTTAGAAGTGCTTGCACCTTACGAACGGGTAGACCGTACCACCTACATCCCCTACATCTGCTAGTCTACCACTGTAAGAGTTCGCACGACTTAGTCAACTATGCTAGAGCCCATAGTAGCTTGTGGCTGCACACGGAAGTTTCTAGTATGAATAATCTCATGATCCCTTTGAGCCTGGGTGGCGGTCCAAAAGAAAAACAGGCAATCGCTGGAATACCCAGGTGCCTCAATCCACCCAGATGTGTGTTTAAGTTGCCACCTTAGATAAACCATTAATTTAACAATCTCACATCTGTCATGGATACACTCACCCGATCCATGTCTACTAGCATAGCATGGCATAATAAGCAAACGTAGAAGTAACTCCCAAAGGTTTGATAATAAATAGGTAATAGGTACTACCTCATCTACTTCCCGAACCCACAATTTAATTAGATCCTAATCATGCAATGTGTGAGGATTGATCTAATGCAATAAAACTGGGTAGTAGGAAGTATGATCAAAGTGTTACTTGCCTTGCTGATGATTCGTGAAACCTAGTGATTCGAAGTAGCAAGCGGCGCACTCCAGGTACTCTATCGCAAACAAACAAGCATACAATAAGTACTCATCTAATGCACATGTAAAACTCGAATAAGAGATCTAACCAGATAGTTCAACTTAAGTACTCCGGTTGGCAAAAGAATCAAATCAAACGAAGTAACGAAAGACAAACGACAAACAAAACAAGCTCCGTTTACTAATCTGAATCTAGGTCAAATTTTACTAAGGCAAAAGCTTGTTTGAGTTGGTTAAACGGAAACAGGGTTTCGAGACGAAACTCCAGGCGCTTGAATCGCCTGATTCTGATAAATGAGCGAATAGTTAAACTAGAACGAAAATCGGATCAGAAATCGCGATCAGAAATAATCGCGGATTAATCTGAGAAAAAGAAAAACGACGAACAGAATAACGGACGAACATTCGTTTTCTGGAACTAATCGATGAATGCGTTCGTTAAAACGAATGGATGAGCGAACGCTTGCTAAATAAATAAGCCGGAAAAAACCGATCTATTTAAAAAAGCGAAAACTAGGGTTTTCTCAAAAAAAAACCAAATCGGTTTTTTTTCCAGAAAACCGAGCGGCAGGGTGGATACCTCGGCTTGGTCCGGCGGGGCTTCCGGTGGGCAGCAGCGGCGGCGGGGTGGCGCGGGGCGGCGGGGCTGCGTGGGCGGCAGCGGGTGGCGACTCGGGGCTCCCAGGGGGGCCCCGGGGTGGCTATTTAAGAGAGGGGGGCCTTGCTTTGGGAGGAGGTCGGCGGCGCGTGCGTGCCTGGCTCGGTCTCCCCGATTCCGGCGGCAGATCGACGAGGGACGCGGTGGCCTGGCGGGCTGGCCCGGCTCGGCTGGGCCTTTGGCCCAGTCGGGCGCAGGTTTAAAAAAACAATTTCGCCGAAACTAAGAAAAAATTCTAGAAAAATAAATAAAAATCTAAAATTGCGAAAACCAATTTTCACCGTCTAAATAAAATATTTAGAATAGGATGAACATTTCCTTGGCCCTAAATGCAATTTTTGAAAACATGCAATTTTTCCTAAATTCAAATGAACCCACGAAAAACTCGAGAATAAAATCTTATTTGATTTTTTTATTAAATCCTCAACATATCTTTATTTTGGGAAAGTCATTTTATTCCCTCTCTCATATTTTGATAATACAAATAATTGAAGATAAAATAAATCAAATCAAATGATCCTATTTTCAAAATTTGAGAAAACTCAAATATAAAAATAATGAAATCCCCAACTCTCTCCTAGGGTCCTTGAGTTGTGTAGAATTTCTAAGATCAACCCAAAATGCAAATAAATATGATATGCAGTGATGATCTATTGTATAACAAAATTTGGGATGTTACAAACCTACCCCCTTAAGATGAATCTCTCCTTCGAGATTCGGGTTGGCTAGAAAATAGGTGAGGGTGGTCCTTCAGCAAATCTTCCTCTCGCTCCCAGGTGGCTTCATCCTCTGTGTGGTGGCTCCACTGAACTTTGCAAAATTGATAACCTTGCTGCGGGTGACTCGGCTAGCATACTCAAGAATCTTAACTGGTTTCTCCTCATAGGCCAAATCACTGTCCAACTGAATCGCTTCCAGCGGCACTGTATCTCTCAATGGTATATCAGCGATCTCTGCGTGGCACTTCTTTAACTGGGAAACGTGGAACACGTCGTGAACTCCTGACAATCCTTCAGGCAATTCCAACTTATAAGCTACTTCTCCCATACGCTCCAAAACCTTGTATGGTCCTACAAAACGTGGCGCTAACTTTCGCTTAACTCCAAAGCGCTTAACTCCTCGAAGTGGAGATACTCGAAGGTAAACTCAGTCTCCAACTTTGTAAACTGTCTCCTTGCGTTTAGAATCTGCGTAGCTCTTCTGCCTGGACTGGGCTACCTTGAGCCTATCGCGAATCAATTTCACCTGCTGTTCAGACTCCTTAATCAGATCTGGTCCAAACAACTGGCGGTCTCCAACTTCAAACCACGACAATGGGGTCCTGCACCTCCTTCCGTACAAGGCTTCGAAAGGGGCCATCTTCAAACTGGATTGATAACTGTTGTTGTAAGAGAACTCTGCATATGGCAAATTGTCGTCCCAACTAGATCCATAATCTAGCGCACAAGCTCTCAGCATATCCTCCAAAATCTGATTGACTCTCTCGGTCTGTCCATCTGTCTGCGGATGGAAAGCTTCTGGTATCTTTCTTTTATTAGTAATGATATCCTTCATATATTTAGCATAAGGATTCGTTTTGAGCACATCAGTTAATCTCATATGCAAAAAGATAGGCCTAATCATTTCAGCAAAGCGCTCAAAATCCTCATCATCCTTTTTCTTGGATGGTTTCGGAGGAAAAGGCATGGGTTTCTGGACCCAAGGTTCCCTTTCTTTACCATATTTCCTAGCAACAAAGTCTCTTTTATCATAACATTGATTCTTTAATTGTGGGTTATCAAGATCAACAGCAGGTTCAATTTCTACATCATTATCAATACTAGGTTGAGCATCATCATGAACATCATCATTAATATTTTTACTAGGTTCATGTTCATTACCAGATTGTGTTTCAGCATCAGACATAGATATATCATTTGGATTATTAGGTGGTTCAGCAATAGGTTCACTAGAAGTTTGCATAGTTCTATCATTTTTCTTCTTCTTCTTTTTAGAAGAACTAGGAACATCAATATTATTTCTTTGAGAATCTTGCTCAATTCTCTTAGGGTGGCCTTCAGGATACAAAGGTTCCTAAGTCATTCTACCAGTTCTAGTAGCCACTCTAACAGCATAATCATTTTTCTTACTATTCATTTCATTAAGCACTTCTTTTTGAGCCTTAAGTACTTGTTCTACTTGAGTGGTAACCATAGAAGCATCTTTGCTAACAAGTTTAAGTTCACCTTTAATATCAGCCATATAATCACCCAAGCATCTAATCATATAAGCATTCTCTTTTAATTGTCTACCAAAATAAGCATTGAAGTCATCTTTCTTATACATAAAGTTATCAAACTCATCCAAGCACTGACTAGCAATTTTAGTAGGAGGGACTTCAGCTTTATCATATCTACAGAGAGAATTTACCTTTACTACCTGTGTTGGGATATCGGGATCAGGAGGTTCTTCAATAAATAAATAATTGAGATCATAGGTTTCTTCAACAGGCGATGAATTAAGACCATGTATTTCTTCAATAGGAGGTAAATTCTTAATGTCTTCAGCTTTAATACCTTTTTCTTTCATAGATTTCTTTGCCTCTTGCATATCTTCGGGACTGAGAAATAAAACACCTCTCTTCTTTGGAGTTGGTTTAGGAATAGGCTTAGTAATTGGAGCAGGAGATAGCTCAGGAGCTGGCTCAGGAGGTGCCCAATTATTTTCATTTGTCAACATATTATTCAATAGAATTTGAGCTTCATCCGGTGTTCTTTCCCTGAAAAGAGAAACAACACAACTATCCAGGTAATCTCTGGAAGCATCGGTTAGTCCATTATAGAAGATATCAAGTATTTCAGGTTTCTTAAGAGGATGATCAGGCAAAGCATTAAGTAACTTGAGAAGCCTCCCCCAAGCTTGTGGGAGACTCTCTTCTTTAATTTTCACAAAGTTGTATATTTCCCTCAAAGCAGCTTGTTTCTTATGAGCAGGGAAATATTTAGCAGAGGAGTAATAAATCATATCTTGGGGACTACGCACACAACCAGGATCAAGAGAATTAAACCATATCTTAGCATCACCCTTTAATGAGAATGGAAATATTTTGAGTATATAAAAGTAACGCGATCTCTCATCATTAGTAAACAGGGCAGCTATATCATTTAACTTAGTAAGATGTGCCACAACAGTTTCAGATTCATAGCCATAAAACGGATCAGATTCAACCAAAGTAATTATATCAGGATCAACAGAGAATTCATAATCTTTATCAGGAACACATATAGGTGAAGTAGCAAAAGAAGGGTCGGGTTTCATTCTATCTCTAAGTGATTCTTTGTTCCATTTAATTAATAACCTCTTAAGCTCATATCTATCTTTGCAAGACGAAATAGCAGCAGAGTATTCCATATCAAAAAGATAACCCTTAAGAATAACAGGCATATTTTCATCATCACTATCATCATCGTATTCTGATTCAATAATTTCTTTTTCTCTAGCCCTAGCAATTTGTTCATCAAGAAATTCACTAAGGGGCACAGTAGTATCATGCATAGAAGCAGTTTCATCATAAGTATCATGCATAGCAGAAGTGGCATCATCAATAACATGCGACATTTCAGAACGAATAGCAGAAGCAGGTGTAGGTGTCGCAAACTTACTCATAACAGAAGGTGAATCAAGTGCAGAGCTAGATGGCAGTTCCTTACCTCCCCTCGTAGTCGAGGGATAGATCTTGGTTTTTTGATCTCTCAAGTTCTTCATCGTGTCCAGCAGATATAAATCCCAAGTGACTCAAAGAATAGAGCTATGCTCCCCGGCAACGGCGCCAGAAAAAGGTCTTGATAACCCACAAGTATAGGGGATCGCAACAGCTTTCGAGGGTAGAGTATTCAACCCAAATTTATTGATTCCACACAAGGGGAGCCAAAGAATATTCTCAAGTATTAGCAGCTGAGTTGTCAATTCAACCACACCTGGAAACTTAGTATCTGCAGCAAAGTGTTTAGTAGCAAAGTAATATGATAGTGGTGATAGCGGCAACAAATGTAAAGACAACAAAAGCAATGTTTTTGGTATTTTGTAGTGATTGTAACAGTAGCAGCGGGAAAGTAAATAAACGTAAACCAGTATATGGAAAACTCGTAGGCACCGAATCAGTGATGGATAATTATACCGGATGCGGTTCATCATGTAACAGTCATAACATAGGGTGACACAGAACTAGCTCCAATTCATCAATGTAGTGTAGGCATGTATTCCGTATATAGTCATACGTGCTTATGGAAAAGAACTTGCATGACATCTTTTGTCCTACCCTCCCGTGGCAGCGGGGTCCTATTGGAAACTAAGGGATATTAAGGCCTCCTTTTAATATAGAACCGGAACAAAGCATTAGCACATAGTGAATACATGAACTCCTCAAACTATGGTCATCACCGGGAGTGGTCCCGATTATTGTCACTTCGGGGTTGCCGGATCATAACACATAGTAGGTGACTATAGACTTGCAAGATAGGATCAAGAACTCACATATATTCATGAAAACATAATAGGTTCAGATCTGAAATCATGGCACTCGGGCCCTAGTGACAAGCATTAAGCATAGCAAAGTCATAGCAACATTAATCTCAGAACATAATGGATACTAGGGATCAAACCCTAACAAAACTAGCTTGATTACATGATAAATCTCATCCAACCCATCACCGTCCAGCAAGCCTACGATGGAATTACTCATGCACGGCGGTGAGCATCATGAAATTGGTGATGAAGGATGGTTGATGATGACGACAACGATGAATCCCCCTCTCCGGAGCCCCGAACAGACTCCAGATCAGCCCTCCCGAGAGGTTTTAGGGCTTGGCGGCGGCTCCGTATTGTAAAACGCGATGATTTCTTCTCTCTGATTTTTTCTCATCGAAACTCAATATATGGAGGTGGAGTTGGAGTCGGAGACGCAACAGGGGGCCCACGAGGTAGGGGGGTGCGCCCTAGGGGGGTCCCACCCTTGTGAGAAGGGTGTGGGCCCCCTGGTCTTCATCTTTGGTGAGGATTTTTTATTATTTTTTCTAAGATGTTCCGTGGAATTTCAGGTCATTCCGAGAATATTTGTTTTCTGCACATAAAACAACACCATGGTAATTTTGCTGAAAACAGCGTCAGTCTGGGTTAGTTCCATTCAAATCATACAAGTTAGAGTCCAAAACAAGGGCAAAAGTGTTTGGAAAAGTAGATACGACGGAGACGTATCATGAAGCGTCGCAATACACCTCATAATCCTTGGTCTGATCTGGCAAAATCAACACAGGTGATGTAACCAAACGTTTCGTCAACTCCCGGAAACTAGCCTCACATTCTTCAGTCCATTTGAACTTGGTATCTTTCTTCAACAATTCCGTCATAGGCTTCGCAATCTTCGAGAAGTTTTCCAATGAATCTCCGGTAGTATCCTGCGAGTCCAAGAAAACTCCGGATCTCTCCAACTGTTGTTGGGGCTTCCCAATTTGTCACAGTGTCAACCTTGGTGGGATCTACTACTATACCTTCTCCAGATATAACGTGTCCGAGGAATCCAACTTCCTTCAACCAAAACTCACATTTGCTAAACTTGGCATATAACTAATGTTCTCTGAGCTTTCCAAGTACCAAACGCAAATGCTCCTTATGCTCCTCTTCATTCTTCGAGTAAACTAGGATATCATCAATGAACACTACGACGAACTTATCCAAAAACTCCATAAACAGTTTGTTCATCATGTTCATAAAATATGCAGGTGCGTTAGTCAGACCAAATGACTTAACGGTATACTCATACAACCCATACCTGGTGGTAAAAGCTGTCTTAGGTATATCCTGTTCTTGAATCTTCAACTGATGGTACCCTAATCGCAGATCGATCTTGGAAAATACCTTAGCTCCTTGCAATCGATCAAACAGATCATTGATCATAGGTAGTGGGTACTTGTTCTTGATGGTTACTTCATTCAATCCTCAATAATCAACAACCATCCTTAACGATCCATCCTTCTTCTCCACTAGAAGTACCGACGATCCCCAAGGTGAAGAACTTGGGCGAATATAACCCTTATCCAATAACTCTTTAATCTGCTTCTTAATCTCCTCCAAATCCTTTGCGGGCATCTTGTATGGTCTCTTAGATATTGGCCCTATGCCTGGCAAAAGCTCAATCAAAAACTCAATATCTCTATCCGGTGGCATGCCTGACAACTCCTTTGGAAATACGTCAGGGAAATCCTTCACTACTGGTACTTCCTCATGCACAACTCCTATTAAGTAATTTACTTGAGTCCTCTTTGGCACATTGCCGGGATACATACTTGATCCTTCTTCCTTCTGGCGTTGTAAGCAAAATTGACTTACTGGCACATTCAATATTCCCTTCATACTTCGATAACCAATCCATGCCTAATATCACATCCAATCCTTGAGATTCCAATACTATTAGGTCTGAGGGAAATACGTAGTTACCAATCCTTAATGGTAACCGATCACACCATAGACTAGCCATATACTCTGCTCCAGGGGAGGTTACTAACATGGGTGACCTAAGGGCTTGGGTTGGCAGTTTATACTTATCCACAAATCCCCTTGAGATGTACGAATGCGATGCACCAGTATCAAAAAGAACGAGTGCAGTAAATGACTTAACCAAATACTTACTGATTACTGCATCCGGCTGCTCTTCAACCTCCTCCACGTTAACGTGGTTCACCTGTCCCCTATTGAAAGGGTTCTGCTTCTTCCCAGAGCTTCCATTGCCATTTCCATTCTGGGAGCCAGGACATTCATTCGCGTAATGTCCGGTCTTGTGGCACTTAAAGCAACTGACTTGGCATAGGTCCCTCTTGGCTGGGGTTGATGGGTTGGTACGGTTCTGGCCGTTGCTTCCTCCATTCCCATTACCATTCTTGGGGCCATTATGGTTATGCGAGCTACCTCCTCCATGGGTATGCTGAAAGTGTCCTCCTGCTCTAGGGGTAAAATGCGGCTTCTGCTGAGCTCCAGAATTGTACTTCCCTTGTCCATACTTCCTCTTGCGGTTCTCAATCTACTGCTGCTTCCCTTCAATCATAAGACCACGATCTACCAACTCCTGGTAGTTGTTGAAGGTTGTTACCATCAACTGCATGCTCAACTCATCATTCAGTCCTTCCAGAAACTTCTCCTGTTTAGCTGCATCTGTAGCAACGTCATCTGGGGCATAACTTGCTAACTTACTAAAGTCATCCACATACTGGCCAACTATCCGTCCTCCTTGGCGCAAGTTGCGAAACTCACGCTTCTTCATAGCCATAGCTCCTGCTGAAACATGGGCAGTACGGAAAGCTTGCTGAAACTGGTCCCATGTGATAGTGTCGATAGGGAAAGTGGCCGTGAAATTCCCCCACCATGATGCTGCGGGTCCTTCAAGCTGATGTGCGGCAAACTCCACCTTTTCCGCATCTGTGGATCCTGCCGTGGTCAACTCCCTAGCTGTCTTGCGGAGCCAATCATCTTCTACTATCGGCTCGGTGCTACTAGAGAACATCGGCAGATTCATCCTAAGAAAACGGGCTAAGTGATCAACAGGTGGTGGTGGTGGTGGGTTGTTGTTGTTCCCCTGATTCTGAGGGTGGACTAGCAACTGCATCAATGTGTTCTGCTGCTGGATCAACTAAGTGAGCTCCGGTGGGAAGGTAAATCCGGGGTCACGTCTCGGAGGCATCTGATGGGTTTAGAAAAGATGAGATTTAAGAATAGAGGGGGGGGGTCTAGAGAGAAAACACTACCCACATGCACATGAGGCAAAGGAAAACAATTCACTTCATTCAATCAATCAAACAAGGGAATACAATCGATCTATCTATCGCAAAAGTGCTCAGACTACTATATTTACATGGTGGACTACTACTACTGTTGGGGTGGTCTACTAGAAATATTCTTCGGTTGCAGACTCCATGATATCTGCTCCAACTTCATCAACATAGTCATCATCACTATCATCTGGATCCAAGTCGGTGTCGTTGATGATGATGTAGTCTTCAGGGTGAAACTCCTTGGGTTCTTCGTCTTCTTTTACTAGTGTAGGGCCTCCCACAAATATTCCGATCTTCTTGATCAAGTCGTCATTCTTCTCCGCTAGTACTTCGATTTCCTCTTCATAATCTTCACGTGTAGCCTTGAGTTCTTCCTCCAGTTCCTTGATTCTTGTCCTCGCCTTCTTCAGATCTATCATGTCGGGGCACATCTGGTTCTCCTGACGTCGAATGTGCTGGTTTAACTCCTGGATAAAAGCTGCAATTGATCTATCCTTCTTGATGTTGATCATCTCCCGGTGCTCATCTCGGCGCCCACAAATCTGGTAGATAGTATCCTTGAGATCATTGCGGTAAACTTCTCCAATACGTCCCATGGCGATGTGAGCTGCCATGCTCCTTCCTAGACTCCAGGTTGGTGCATCGAAGGAAAACTCTATGGGCTCAGTGACTGGCCTGAACGTCCTTCCTGGAACTTGAACTTGAATCATCCAGCGCTCCTCTTCAGGTAAAGTGGCGTTGTAGGTTCCGGTGAAGCTTGGTACTCCGATGTTCAGGTACTTAGTGACTTCCTTCAGGTGACGTCCAAAGGGTGTATCTTCATCCGGCTGGGTGAACTTGTTCCTTGCATCCGCCATCCTAAAAGAGTAGAAAAGATGAGGAGTTAGAATGGGAAGAGTGAGTAGTGATCTAGGGCTTTAGCTTAGTGGTCGTGTCGTATAGTCAGCGTGTGCTCTGATACCATCTTGTAGCGACCAGACCTCAAACGGTCCAATATCTGTGCTCCGGTGTCATCCCTGGATCAGTAATGCTGACACCACACAGTACTTGAAGGATTTATAACAGAGTAGCAATCACACACTTATTACATCGAGTGTCTCAAACGAGAACTTATTACAATAAATATGGCTTAAGGCCATCTAATAACGATAACAGCAGAAGGCTTGGAAGATAAGTGAGTCCATCAACTCCAACGGCATCATTGAGTATAGAACCATGACCTAAAAGCACCTTACTCGTCGTCTGAAAAGTCTGCAACATGAACGTTGCAGCCCGAAACGGGTCAGCACATGGAATATGCTGGCAAAGTAACACATAGAGAACAACGAAAGGATAAGGCTATACTACATGCATATTTGGCTGGTGGAAAGCTCTATGGTTACAGTTTTGCGTAAAACCAATTTTTCCTTACTGCAAAGAAATAAATTTTATTTAACTATCATGGTAGTTGTTAAACATTGAGAGTGTAGACACCCTCTCAATCCCAATTAAGCATCATCATTAAAACCCAACAAAATTAATTTAGTAACATGATGAGATTCACGTGATAATCCAAGTACTAGATACTAAAGATGTCCATAACCGGGGACACGGCTAACCATGATTAGTTTATACACTCTGCAGAGGTTTGTGCACTTTTCCCCACAAGACTCGATCTCCTCCGTTGGGATTCTTGCACTACATGATGTTTGAGAAACGGATGACCGAGACATAGTCTTTCAGAAGCGCTTGCACCTTATGAACGGGTAGACCGTACCACCTACATCCCCTACATCTGCTACTCTACCACTGTAAGAGTTCGCACGACTTAGTCAACTATGCTAAAGCCCATAGTAGCTTGTGGATGCACACGGAAGTTTCTAGTATGAATAATCTCATGATCCCTTTGAGCCTGGGTGGCGGTCCAAAAGAAAAACAGGCAATCGCTCCACCCAGATGTGTGTTTAAGTTGCCACCTTAGATAAACCATTAATTTAACAATCTCACATCTGTCATGGATACACTCACCCAATCCACGTCTACTAGCATAGCATGGCATAATAAGCAAACGTAGAAGTAACTCCCAAAGGTTTGATAATAAACAGGTAATAGGTACTGCCTCATCTACTTCCCGAACCCACAATTTAGTTAGATCCTAATCATGTAATGTGTGAGGATTGATCTAATGCAATAAAACTGGGTAGTAGGAAGTATGATCAAAGTGTTACTTGCCTTGCTGATGATCCGTGAAACCTAGCAATTCGAAGTAGCAAGCGGCGCACTCCGGGTACTCTATCGCAAAAAAACAAGCATACAATAAGTACTCATCTAATGCACAGGTAAAACTCGAATAAGAGATCTAACCAGATAGTTCAACTTAAGAACTCCGGTTGGCAAAAGAATCAAATCAAACGAAGCAACGAAAGACAAACGGCAAACGAAACAAGCTCCGTTTACTAATCTGAATCTAGGTCAAATTTTACTGAGGCAAAAACTTGTTTGAGTTGGTTAAACAGAAAGAGGGTTTTGAGACGAAACTCCAGGCGCTTGAATCGCCTGATTCTGATAAACGAGCGAAAAGTTAAACTAGAACAAAAATCGGATCAGAAATCGCGATCAGAAATAATCGCGGATTAATCCGAGAAAAAGAAAAATGACGAACAAAATAATGAACGGACGTTCGTTTTCTGGAACTAAGCGATGAACGCGTTCGTTAAAACGAACGGACGAGCAAACGCTCACTAAATAAATAAATAAATAAAAACCGATCTATTTAAAAAACGAAAACTAGGGTTTTCTAAAAAAACCAAATTGGTTTTTTTCTAGAAAACCAGGTGGCGGGGCGGCTACCTCGGCTCGGTCCGGCGGGGCTCCGGCGGGTCTTCCGGTGGGCAGCAGGGGCAGCGGGGCGGCGTGGGGCGGCGGCAGCAGCGGCGGGGCTGCGTGGGCGGCGGCGGGTGGCGACTCGGGGCTCCCAGGGGGCCCCCAGGGTGGCTATTTAAGAGAGGGGGGCGGCCTTCCTTGGGGAGGGGGTCGGCGGTGTGCGCGTGCCCGGCTCGGTCTCCCCGAGTCCGGCGGCAGCTCGGCGAGGGAGGCGGTGTCTTGGCGGGCCGGCCTGGCTCAGTTGGGCCTTTGGCCCAGTCGGGCGCGGGTTTAAAAAAAACAATTTCACTGAAACTAAGAAAAAAATTCTAGAAAAATAAATTAAAATCTAAAATTGCCAAAACCAATTTTCACCGTCTAAATAAAATTTTAGAAGAGGATGAACATTTTCTTGGCCCTAAATGCAATTTTTGAAAACATGCAATTTTTCCTAAATTCAAATAAAACCACGAAAAACTCCAGAATAAAATCTTATTTGATTTTTTATTAAATCCGCAATATTTCTTTATTTTGGGAAAGTCATTTTATTCCCTCTCTCATATTTTGATAATAGAAATAATTGAAGATAAAATAAATAAAATCAAATGATCCTATTTTCAAAATTTGAGAAAACTCAAATATGAAAATAACGAAATCCCCAACTCTCTCTGAGGGTCCTTGAGTTGCGTAGAATTTCTAGGATCAACCCAAAATGCAAATAAATATGATATGCAGTGATGATCTATTGTATAACATTCCAAATTGAAAATTTGGGATGTTACAATATGGCTAATTGGATGTGAGTTTTCATGAACTATTACTGTTGACATTACCCTTGAGGTAAAAGGTTGGGAGGCAAAACTATAAGCCCCTATCTTTCTCTGTGTCCGACTAAAACTTCATAACCATAAATATTGCGTGAGTGTTAGCAATTGTGAAAGACTAAATGATGGTTGAGTATGTGGACTTGCAGAAAAGCTCTTATATTGACTATTTTTGATGCTATGATAAATTGCAATTTCTTCAATGATTGAGATTATAGTTTGTTGGTTCTCAATAAAGTTTTTGATTCATACTTTAAATTGTGACCGAATTGTTACTTTAGCATAAGAAATCATATGACAATATTTATATATGTTGCTGTTGTAAGAATGAACATGATGCCCTCATGTCCGTATTTTATTTTATTGACACCTCTATCTCTAAACATGTGGACATATTTTTCGATCTCGGCTTCCGCTTGAGGAGAAGCGAGGTCTAAGCTTGGGGGAGTTGATATGTCCATTTTGCATCATGCTTTTATATCGATATTTATTTCATTATGGGATGTTATCACACACTATGTCACAATACTTATGCCTATTCTCTGTTATTTTACAAGGTTTACATGAAGAGCGAGAATGCCGGCAGCTGGAATTCTGGGCTGGAAAATGAGCAAATATTAGAGTCCTATTCTGCACAACTCCAAAATTCCTAAAACTTCACGGGAGCACGTTTTAGAATATATAAAATATATTGGGTGAAGGAAGTACGAGAGGGGGGTCCACCCACCATCCACGAGGGTGGGGGCGTGCCCTACACCCCTGGGCGCGCCCCCTGCCTCGTGGGCCCCCTGGCAGCCCTTTGATGCCCATCTTCTGCTATATGAGGTCTTCCGTCGAGGAAAAAATTCATAAGCGACCTCACGGGATGAAACTCCGCCGCCACGAGGCGGAACCTTGGCGGAACCAATCTAGGGCTCCAGCGGAGCTGTTATGCCAGGGAAACTTCCTTTCGGGAGGGGGAAATCATCACCATCGATCCTCTCATCGGGAGGGGGTCAATCTCCATCAACATCTTCACCAGAACCATCTCATCTCAAACCCTAGTTCATATCTTGTATCCAATCTTTGTCCCAGAACCTCAGATTGGTACCTGTGGGTTGCTAGTAGTGTTGATTACTCCTTGTAGTTGATGCTAGTTGGTTTATTCGGTGGAAGATCATATGTTCAGATCCTTTATGCATATTAATACCCCTTTGATTATAAACATGAATATGATTTGTGAGTAGTTGCGTTTGTTCCGGAGGACATGGGAGAAGTCTTGCTATAAGTATGTAGCGATCCGACCTTAAACGGTCAAATCTTTGTGCATAAGTGTCATCCCTGGATCGGTAATGCTGACACACACAGTACTTGAAGGATTTATAATAGAGTGGCAATCACACACTTATTACAACGAATGTCTCAAAGAGAACTTATTGCAATAAATATGGCTTAAGGCGATCTAAATAAGATAATAGCGGAAGGCTTGGAAGATAAAGCGAGTCCATCAACTCCAACGGCATAGCTGAGTGCACGACAACGACCTAGCGCACCTTACTCTTCGTCTGAAAAGTCTGCGACATGATATGTTGCAGCCCAAAATGGGTCATCACATGGAATATGCTGGCAAGATAACAAAGTAGAGCAATGAAACAAGTGAAGGCTATCACTACATGCATATAGGGCTAGTGGAGGCTCTATGGTTATAATGTTTTTGTGAAAAGCCATTTTTTCCCTACAACAAAGGAATATATTTTATTTAACTATCATGGTAGTTGAAAAACATTGAGAATGGTAAAACCCCATCTCAATCCCAATTAAAAGTAATTAACATCCCAATAAATTAATTTAGGGTGATGAGATCCACATGATAATCCAAGAACCAGATACTCAAGATGTCCATAACCAGGGACACAGTTAACCATGATTAGTTTGTACACTCTACAGAGGTTTGGGCACTTTTCCCCACAAGACTCGATCTCCTCTCTTGTATTTCTCGCACTGCATGGTGTTTGAGAAACGGATGACCGAGACACAGTCTTTCCGAAGAGGTCCCCTTAACCGATAGATAGGCCGGTACACCTACAATCCCTTACATCTGCAAGCCCATCATGGAAAGGTTTCCCACAACTTACTCAACTATGCCAGAGCCCATAATGTCTTGTGGCTGCACACGAAAGTTTCTAGCATGAATAATCTTATGATCCCTTTGAGCCTGGGTGGCGAACCAAAAAGGACAGCACTGGTATATCCCCAGGTGCCCGCAACCAATCCACCCAGATGTGTTTTTAAGTAGCCACCTTAAGTAACCCATTAATTAATAATCTCACATCTGTCATGGATACACTCAAACCCAATCCACGTCTATGAGCATAGCATGGCAATTAATAGCATAACGTAGAAGTAACTCCCAAGGGTTTGATAATAAAAGGGTAATAGGTTCTACCTCATCATCTACTTCCCAAAACCCACATGTTAAGAGATCCTACATCATGAAATGTTTGAGGGTTGAGCTAATGCATAAAAATTGGGTAATAAAGGGGTATGATCAATGTGTTACTTGCCTTGCTGATGATCCGGAAAACCTAGTGACTCGTAGTACCATGCTGCGCACTCTGGGAATTCTAGCGTAAACAAACTATAGCATACATAAGCACTCAAGCAAAGATGCAAGGGGAAAACTTCAAATAAGAAGATCCAAACTGAAAGCTCAACTGATAGGCTCGATTTGCAAAAATAATCGATCAAAACGGAGATACGGAACTGAAACTATGGTCAAAAGAACTTCGTAAACAAATCTGTTTGAAACCAAATTTTAAAATTGTCAAAACCTTGTTCAAGTTGATTAAATAGAAAGAGGGTTTCGAAACAAAGATTTTGGCATTGGTTTCACTAGATTTGGACAAACGGTTAAGAAACGGCGAGGGTTTGAAGATCAGGGGCTAATCTGCGATAAAAATAATCGTGAATAGGTCCCTGGCCGAAAATAAAATAAAAAGAAAAGACTTACAAATGAACATTTGCTGTCTGAACCTAACCGGCGAACAGCGTTTGTTAAAACGAATGAATGGACGAACGTCCACTAAATAAATAAACCGACGAAAACCGATCTATGAAAATAACCGCGAAACTAAACTAAAGAAACCGGGGTTAACCGAAGAAAAACTGACTGGTCAACGGGCGGTCAACAGCGGCGGTTTCCGGCGAGATCCGGCGGGCGGCGTGGTGCTACGGCGGTGGCGGCTGTTGCGGTGCTGCTGCTGCGGGACAGGGCAAGGCGAGGTGGTGGCAAGGGGCAGCGGCGACGCTATATAAGAGGGGGAGGGGGTCCGTCTTGGGGAAGGGGCAGGCCGCGACGGCAGGGGCAACCCGGAATCCGGCCGGAGTCCGGTTCGGGCACGCAGGCGAGCGGGAAGGCGGCGGCGCTGCGCTGGCCCGGTTGGGCCTTCGGCCCAGTTCGGTCCGAAACTTATTTTTTTAAACGATTCCGTCGAGAAAAATCCTAAATAAAATAAAATAAAAATCTGGAAATGCCAAAACAAATTTTCACCGTCTAAATAAAATATTTAGAACTTAGTGAACATTTTCTTGGCCTAAAATGCAATTTTGAAAAATGCATATTTTTCTAATTCAAATAAAATAGCAATAAAATCCAAATAAAATAATTTATTTGATTTTAATAATTTGCCTCTAATATTTCATTTATTTTGGAGAAGTCATATTATCTCCTCTCATATGTTTTTAATATTGGAAATATTATTTGGAGAGAAAAATAACTAAAACCAAAGTGATCCACTTTTCAATATTTGAGAAAATTCAAATATGAAAACAATAAAATCCCCTACTCTCTCCGTGGGTCCTTGAGTTGCTTAGGATTTTGGGATCACAAAGCCAAAATGCAAACAAATATGATATGCATATGATGACCTATGTATAACATTCCAAATTGGAAATTTGGGATGTTACAAACCTACCCCTTAAGGTGAATCTCGCCCTCGAGATTCGGGTTGGCTAGAAAATAGGTGTGGGTGGTCGTTCCATAGATCATCGTCTCGTTCCCAGGTGGCTTCATCCTCGGTATGGTGGCTCCACTGAACTTTGCAAACTTTATAACCTTACTGCGTGTGACTCGGCTGGCAAACTCGAGAATCTTGACTGGTTTCTCCTCATAGGTCAGATCACTATCCAACTGAATTGCTTCTAGGGGCACTGTATCTCTCAGAGGGATATCAGCCATCTCAGCATGGCACTTCTTCAACTGGGAAACGTGAAACACATCATGAACTCCTAACAGTCCTTCGGGTAACTCCAGCTTGTAGGCAACTTCTCCCATACGTTCCAAAACTCGGTATGGTCCTACAAATCTTGGGGCTAGCTTTCCCTTAACTCCAAAATGTTTAACTCCTCGCAGAGGTGACACACGAAGATATGCTCTGTCTCCGATTTCATAGACTACCTCTTTGTGTTTTGAGTCTGCATAACTCTTCTACTTGGACTGACTACCTTCAGTCTATCTCGAATCAACTTCACCTTCTCTATGGACTCTTTGATCAAATCGGGTCCAAACAACTGACGGTCTCCAACTTCATCCCACATCAACGGTGTTCTACACCTTCTTCCATACAAAGCTTTGAAAGGTGCCATCTTCAGACTGGCTTGGTAACTGTTGTTGTATGAGAACTCTGCGTAGGGCAAATTATCATCCCAACTAGATCCATAATCTAGCGCACAAGCCCTCAACATGTCCTCTAGAATCTGATTGACTCTCTCGGTCTGTCCATCCGTCTGTGGATGAAAAGCTGTACTGAACTCTAGCCTTGTGCCAAAACTTTGAAGTAAACTGTGTTCCCCTATCTGATACGACAGTCCTCAAAACTCCATGCAGACATACGATCCTGGTCATATATATCTTGGCCAACTTCGCACTCGTATAGGTGGTTTTCACTGGGATAAAGTGAGCCACTTTGGTTAAACGATCCACTGCTACCCAAATAGAATCATATCCCGATCGGGTTCTGGGAAATCCAGTGATGAAATCCATGCCAAGCTTGTCCCACTTCCATTTGGGAATTGGCATAGGTTGCAGTAATCCGGCTGGCTTCTGATGTTCTGCCTTCACTCTCTGACATACATCACATACGGCTACATACTCGGCAATATCCTTATTCATACCAGTCCACCAGAAACGCTCCTTCAAATCCAAATACATCTTGGTGTTTCTGGGGTGTATCGAGTATGGCGAGTCATGAGCTTCCTGAAGTATCAACTTCCTGATCTCTGCATTATTGGGTACATAAACACGGTCCTCAAACCGCAAGGTGTCATGCTCATCCTCATGAAAACCCTTGGCTTTTCCATTGCTCATCTTCTCCTTTATCTTAGCAATTTCCTTATCATCCTTCTGAGCTTCTCGAATTTTCCCAATAATGTCGACTGAATTTCTAATGCGGCAACAAAACCTCTAGGGACTATCTCTAAGCGTAGCTCCCTGAGATCTTCAGCTAACCCCTTTGGCAATCCTCCACTTATGAGGGTATTGGCGTAACTCTTCTGGCTCAAAGCGTCTGCTATGACATTGGCCTTGCCTGGTTGATAGTGCAACTTCATATCATAATCCTTTATAAGCTCCAACCATCTCCTTTGCCTGAGATTCAACTCCTTTTGTGTGAAAATGTACTTCAAACTCTTGTGATCCGTGTACACATCACAATGATTCCCAATAAGGAAATGCCTCCAGGTCTTGAGCGCATGCACTACTGCTGCTAACTCCAAATCATGTGTGGCATAATTCAACTCATGCGGTCGAAGTTGACATGAGGCATATGAAACAACTCTTCCGTCTTGCATAAGTACGCCACCAAGTCCTAAGCGAGATGCGTCGCAATACACTTGGAAATCCTTGCGCATATCCGGTAGAATCAACACTGGGGATGTAACCAAAAATTTCTTCAACTCCTGGAAACTTGCCTCACATTCATCTGTCCATTTGAACTTGGTGTCCTTTTTCAACAACTCCGTCATAGGCTTCGCAGTCTTAGAGAAATTCTCAATGAATCTCCGATAATATCCTGCGAGTCCAAGAAAACTTCGGATCTCTCCAACTGAAGTGGGTGCCAACCACTCAGTGACTGCTTGAACCTTGGTAGGGTCTACTGCTATACCTTCTCCTGATATAACATGTCCAAGGAATCCAACTTCTTTCAACCAAAACTCACATTTGCTGAACTTGGTGTATAACTGATGTTCCATGGGCTTCTTGAGAACTAAGCGCAAATGCTCCTTATGTTCCTCTTCATTCTTTGAGTATACCAAAATGTCATCAATGAACACCACGACAAATTTATCCAAGAACTCCATGAACACCTTATTCGTCATACTCATGAAATAGGCAGGGGTGTTAGTCAATCCAAATGACATAACCGTGTACTCGTATAGCCCGTACCTTGTGGTGAAGGCTGTCTTAGGTATATCCTGTTCTCGGATCTTCAGGTTGTGGTATCCTGATTCAAAGATCGATCTTGGAAAATACTTTAGCTCCTTGTAGCTGGTCAAAAAAATCATTGGTGGGTACTTGTTCTTGATCGTCACTTCATTCAATGCACGATAATCAACAACCATTCTCAAAGATTTATCCTTCTTCTCGACCAAGAGCACTAGGGCTCCCCATGGTGATGAACTTTGGCGAATGTAACCTTTCTCCAATAACTCCTTAATCTGTTTCTTAATCTCCTCCAAATCATTAGCGGGCATCCGGCATGGTCTCTTCGATATTGGTCCGGTGCCTGGCAACAGCTCTATCAAAAACTCAATGTCTCGATCCGGCGACATGCCTGGTAGTTTCTCTGGAAATACACCTGGGCAATCCTTCACTACAGGCACTTCCTCCTGAACAACTCCCGTGAGGGAATTTACGTGAGTCCTCTTTGGTGTATGCCTGGATACATACTTAATCCTTTTTCCCTCCGGTGTGGTGAGCAAAATTGACTTACTGGCGCTATCAATGTTTCCTCCATACATCGATAGCCAATCCATACCGAGTATCACATCCAATCCTTGTGATTCCAAAATTATTAAGTCTGAGGAGAAAACATGCCTACCTATGGTCAATGGCATCTGAAAACATCCACTGCTTGCCATATACTCCCCTCCAGGTGAGCTACTAATATAGGTTTCTTAAGAACTTTGGTGGGCAACTTATATTTATCCACAAATCCCCTTGATATGTATGAATGCGATGCACCAGTATCAAAAAGAACTATTGCAGTAAATGACTTAACCAAAAACTTACCGATAACTGCATCTGGCTGCTCCTCAACCTCCTCCACGTTCACGTGGTTCACTTGTCCCTTGTTGAAAGGGTTGGGTTTATTCCCAGAGCTTCCATTGCCATTTCCATTCTTGAGTTTAGGACACTCATTGGCGTAGTGTCCAGTCTTCCCGCACTTGAAACAAGTAACGTGACTTTGGTCCTTCTTGGCGGGCGTGCTTGGGTTAGAGCAGTTCTGACTGCTTGCTCCACTCCCATTTCCATTCCTAGAGCCATTGTGGTTATGCAAACTTCCTCCATTGTGGTTATGGCCTCCATGGTTCTGGGTATATCCTCCCGAGTTCTGGGTAAAACGTGGCTTCTGCTGATCTCCTGAATTGTACTTTCCTTGTCCATTCTTCCTTTTGCGGCTCTCAATTTTCTACTGCTTTCCTTCAATCATAAGAGCCTTATCTACCAACTCTTGGTAGTTGTTAAATGTTGCCACCATTAACTCCATACTCATCTCATCATTCAGCCCTTCCATAAATTTCTCTTGCTTCGCGGCATCTGTGGCCACATCGTCTGGGGTATAACGAGCTAACTTGCTAAACTCATCCACATACTACCCCACAGTATGGTTGCCCTAGCATAAGTTTCGAAACTCACGCTTCTTCATGCTCATAGATCCAATTGAGACATGAGAAGTGCGGAACGCTTGCTGAAACTGCTCCCAAGTAACATTGGCTATGGGGAAGGTGGTTGTGTAATTCTCTCACCATGAGGCTGCAGGTCCATCCAATTGGTGTGCGGCAAAATGCACCTTCTCAGCATCTGTGCAACCTGCGATGGTTAACTACCTTCCAATCATGCGTAGCTAGTCATCCGGAACTATGGGCTCGGTGCTACTTTGAAAACACCGGTGGTTGTAACCTCATAAAACGGGCTAAGTTGTCAACTGGAGGTGGTGGCGGTGGGTTGTTGTTGTTGTTGTTGTTGTTGTTGTTGTTGTTGTTGTTGTTGTTGTTGTTGTTGTTGTTGTTGTTGTTGTTGTTGTTGTTGTTGTTGTTGTTGTTGTTGTTGTTGTTGTTATTGTTGTTGTTGTTGCCTTGATTTTGAACTAGCAATTGCATTAGTGTATTCTGCTGTTGGATCAACTGAGTGAGCTCCGATGGGAAAGCAAATCCGGGGTCACATCTCGGAGGCATCTGATGGGTTTAGAGGGGAGAGATTAGAATAGAATGAGGTCTAGTGAGAAAGCACTACCCATATGCACATGAGACAAACACAATCATATCACACCAAAACAATTTCAAACAAGGCATACAACCGATCTAACTGTCGTTACAGTGCTCAGACTACTAATATATACATGGGGAAAATACTACTAATAGTATGGTGGTCTACTAAAAAATTTGATCCGAAGATGACTCCATGATATCAGCTCCAGCTTTGTATTCATAATCATCATCACTGGGGTCGGAGTCGGTGTCATCGATGATGATGTAGTCCTTGGGGTGGTCGTCATCTCCTCCTGGCGCAGGGTCTCCCATGAATACTCCTAGCTTCCTTGTTAGGTCGTCATTCCTCTACACTAGTATTGTGATTTCCTCCTCATATCTGTCGCGTGTAGACTTGAGTTCCTCTTCCAGCTCCATGTTCCTAGTCATCAACTTCTTCAGATCTATCATGCTTGCACACATTTGGTTCTCCTGGCGACGAATGTGCCGGTTTAACTCCTGGTTGTAAGCTGCAATGGACCTGTTCTTCCTGGTGCTGATCATCTCCCATTGCTCATCTCGGTGCCCACATATCTGGTAGATGGTGTCCTTAAGATCCTTGTGATAAACTTCACCGATGCGTCCTATGGCGATGTGGGCTGCCATGCTCTTTCCTAGACTCCAGGTTGGTGCATCAAAGGAAAACTCTATGGGCTCAGTTACTGGCGTGAATGTCCTTCCTGGAACTTGAGGTCGAATCATCCAACGCTCCTCTTCTAGTAAAGTGGCGGTGTAGGTCCCGGTGAAGCTTGATATTCCAATGTTTAGGTATCTAGTGACTTCCTTCAAGTGTCTCCCAAAGGGTGTGTCTTCATCTGGTTGTGCAAACTTGTTCCTTGTGTCCGCCATCCTATAGAGTAGAAAACAGAGAGAAGTCAGAAATGAGTAGAGAAGAGTGACCTATGGCTCATCTTAGTGGTCGTGTCCTACATTCAGCATGTGCTCTGATACCATCTTGTAGCGATCTGACCTCAAACGGTCAAATCTCTGTGCATAAGTGTCATCCCTGGATCGGTAATGCTGACACACACAGTACTTGAAGGATTTATAATAGAGTGGCAAGTACTTGAAGGATTTATAATAGAGTGGCAATCACACACTTATTACAGCGAATGTCTCAAAGAGAACTTACTACAATAAATATGGCTTAAGTCCATCTAAATAAGATGACAACAGAAGGCTTGGAAGATAAAGTGAGTCCATCAACTTCAACGGCATAGCTGAGTGCACGACAATGACCTAGCGCTCTTCGTCTGAAAAGTCTGCAACATAATATGTTGCAGCCCGAAACGGGTCAGCACATGGAATATGCTGGCAAGATAACACAATAGAGCAATGAAACAAGTAAAGGCTATCACTACATCCATATATGGCTGGTGGAGGCTCTATGGTTATAATGTTTTTGCGAAAAGCCAATTTTTCCCTACAACAAAGGAATATATTTTATTTAACTATCATGATAGTTGAAAAACAATGAGAATAGTAAAACCCCATCTCAATCCCAATTAAAAGTAATTAACATCCCAACAAATTAATTTAGAGTGATGAGGTCCACATGATAATCCAAGAACCAGATACTCAAGATGTCCATAACCGGGGACACGGCTAACCATGATTAGTTTGTACACTCTGCAGAGGTTTGCGCACTTTCCCCACAAGACTCAATCTCGCCCGTTGTATTTCTCGCACTGCGTGGTGTTTGAGAAACGGATGACCGAGACACAGTCTTTCTGAAGAGGTCCCCTTAACCGATAGATAGGCCGATACACTAAGAATCCCCTACATCTACTACAGAGCCCATAATAGCTTGTGGCTGCACACGGAAGTTTCTAGCATGAATAATCTTATGATCCCTTTGAGCCTGGGTGACGAACCAAAAAGGACATCACTGGTATATCCCCAGGTGTCCCCAACCAATCCACCCAGATGTCTATTTAAGTAGCCACCTTGAGTAACCTATTAATTAATAATCTCACATCTGTCATGGATACACTCAAACCCGATCCACGTCTATGAGCATAGCATGGCAATAAGTAGCATAACGTAGAAGTAACTCCCAGGGGTTTGATAATAAAAAGGGTAATAGGTTCTACCTCATCATCTACTTCCCAAAACCCACATGTTAAGAGATCCTACTCATGAAATGTTTGAGGGTTGAGCTAATGCATAAAAACTGGGTAATAAAGGGGTATGATCAATGTGTTACTTGCCTTGCTGATGATCCGCAAAACCTAGTGACTCGTAGTAGCACGCTGCGCACTCTTGGAATTCTAGCGAAAACAAACAATAGCATACATAAGCACTCAAGCAAAGACGCAAGGGGAAAACTTCAAATAAGAAGATCCAAACTGAAAATTCAACTGAAGAGGTTCGATTTGCAAAAATAATCGATCAAAACGGAGATACAAAACTGAAACTACGGTCAAAAGAACTTCGTAGACAAATCTTCTTCAAACCAAATTTTAAATTTGCTAAAACCTTGTTCAAGTTGATTAAACAAAAAGAGGGTCTCGAAACGAAGATTTTGGCATTGGTTTCACTGGATTTGGACAAACGGTTAAGAAACGGCGAGGGTTTGAAGATCAGAGGCTAATCTGTGATAAAAATAATCACGGATAGGTCCTTGGCCGAAAATAAAATAAAAAGAAAATACTAACGAATGAACGTTTGTTGTCTGAACCTAACCGGCGAACAACGTTCGTTAAAACGAACGAACGGACGAACATCCGCTAAATAAATAAACCACGAAAATCGATCTAAGAAAATAACTGTGAAACTAAACTAAAAAAACCGGGGTTAACCGAAGAAAAACCGACCGGTCAATGGGAGGTCAATGACGGCAGTTTCCGGCGAGATCTAGCGGGCGGGCGGCGGAGCTCGGCGAGGCGGGGCAGCGGGCGGCGCGGACGGCGCGGCGCTGCGGCGGTGG
>NC_057800.1:594275484-594290803 GCF_018294505.1 Triticum aestivum | reverse complement strand
CGGGGCGGGGCGAGGTGGTGGCAAGGGGCGGCGGCGGCACTATATAATAGTGGGAGGGGTCTGTCTTGGGGAAGGGGCAGGCCGCGGCGGCGGGGGCAACCCGGAGTCCGGCTCGGGCACACGGGCGAGCGGGAAGGCGGCGGTGCTGCGCTGGGCCTAAAAATGCATTCCGCCGAGAAAAATCCTAAATAAAATAAAATAAAAATGTCAAAACAAATTTTCACCGTCTAAATAAAATATTTAGAACTTAGTGAACATTTTCTTGGCCTAAAAATGCAATTTTGAAAAATGTATATTTTTCTAATTCAAATAAAATAGCAATAAAATCCAAATAAAATAATTTATTTGATTTTAATAATTTTCCTGCAATATTACATTTATTTTGGAGAAGTCCTATTATCTCCTCTCATATGATTTTAATATTGGAAGTATTATTTGGAGACAAAAATAATTAAACCAAAGTGATCCCCTTTTCAATATTTGAGAAAATTCAAATATGAAAACAATAAAATCCCCAACTCTCTCCGTGGGTCCTTGAGTTGCTTAGGATTTTGGGATCACAAAGCCAAAATGCAAATAAAATATGATATGCATATGACTACCTATGTATAACATTCCAAATTGGAAATTTGGGATGTTACAAAGTAGTCATGTGAATTTGGTATTCGTTCGATATTTTGACGAGATGTATGTTGTCTTTCCTCTAGTGGTGTCATGTGAACGTCGACTACATGACACTTCACCATTGTTTGGGCCTAGAGGAAGGCATTGGGGAGTAATAAATAAATGATGGGTTGCTAGAGTGACAGAAGCTTAAACCCTAGTTTATGAGTTGCTTTGTAAGGGGCTGATTTGGATCCATATGGTTCATGCTATGGTTAGGTTTACCTTAATGCTTCTTTTGTAGTTGTGGATGCTTGCAATAGGGGTTAATCATAAGTGGGATGCTTGTCCAAGAAAGGACAGTACCCAAGCACCGGTCCACCCGCATATCAAATTATCAAAGTATCGAACACGTATCATATGAGCGTGATGAAAACTAGCTTGATGATAATTCCCATGTGTCCTCAGGAGCGCTTTCCTTTATATAAGAGTTTGTCCAGGCTTGTCCTTTGCTACAAAAAGGATTGGGACATCTTGCTGCACCTTATTTACTTTTATTACTTGTTTCCTGTTACAAATTACCTTATCACAAAACTATCTGCTACCGATAATTTCTGTGCTGGCAAAGAATACCTTGCTGAAAACTGCTTATCATTTCCTTCTACTCCTTATTGCGTTCGACACTCTTACTTATCGAAAGGACTACGATAGACCCCCTATACTTGTGGCTCATCATGATGTGGTACCCATGCAAGCATGTTCCTTATTACTTGGTAGACCATGACAATTTGATAAAAAATCTGTACACCATGGTAGAAACAATTAGTATACTTTTGTTCAGAAGGATAAACATATTACTTTGCTTCCTATGTCTCCTAATTTTGTTTTGAAAGATGATATTAATATAGCTTATAAAGCAAGATAGGAGAAAAATAAGAGTGAAAATCAAATTGTGGCAAAAGAATTTGAGCAACAAATGAAGCCTAATAATAAACCATCTAGTGTTGCTTCTGAAATTAAATTGAAAAGTGCATGTTTACTTGCCACCAAATCTGATACTGATGATCTAGATTTCAGCAAATCTGTTTGCTATGCTTTTGTGTGCAAAGAGGCATTATTTTCATTCGAGGGCGTGCATTCCTCTTTGCCTCCTGCTGTCACTAACATTTTGTAGGAGTTCGCTGACGTCTTTCCACCAGATGTGTCACCGGGATTACCACATATTCGAGGGATTGAGCATCAGATTGGCTTAATTTTTGGTGCTTCGCTGCCAAACCATGCGCCATACCGTACCAATCCGGATGAGACGAAGGAGATTATGCGTCAAGTACATGAGCTGCTCGACAAAGATTATATACGCGAATCTCTTAGTCCTTGTGTTGTTCCTATTATATTAGTGCCAAAAAAGGATGGTACGTCGTGTATGTGTGTCGATTGTAGAGGCCTTAATAATATTATTATTCGTTACCGTCATCCTATTCCTAGGCTAGATGATATGCTTGATGAATTGAGTGGCTCTACAATATTCTCCAAAGGTGATATGCGTAGTGGATACCATCAAATTCATATGAAATTGGGAGATGAATGGAAAACATCATTTAAAACTAACTTTGGATTATATGAGTGGTTAGTCATGCCTTTTGGGTTAACTAATGCACCTAGTACTTTCATGAGATTAATGGATGAAGTTTTACGTGCTTTCATTGGACGATTTGTGGTAGTCTATTTTGATGATATGCTGATTTATAACAGATCTTTGGAGAAACATTTGGAACATTTACATGTTCTTTTTATTGCCCTACATAATGCATGTTTGTTTGGTAACCTTGGGAAGTCCACCTTTTGCACAGACCGAGTATGTTTTCTTGGCTATGTTGTTACTCCACGGGGAATTGAAGTTGATAAAGCCAAGATTGAAGTTATTAAGAGTTGGCCACAGCCCAAAATGGCCACACAAGTGAGGAGTTTCTTGGCCTCGCTGGATTCTATAGGCGTTTTGTGAGAGATTTCAGCACCATTGCTGCACCTCTCAATGAGCTTACAAAGAAGGATGTGCCTTTTGTTTGGGGTACCGCACAGGAAGAAGCCTTCATGATATTGAAATACAAGTTGACACATGCTCCTTTACTCCAACTTCCTGATTTTAATAAGATATTTGAGCTTGAATGTGATGCTAGTGGAATTGGATAGGAGGTGATAACAAGATGGCAAACCTGTTGCATACTTTTTTGAAAAATTGAGTGGGCCTAGTCTGAACTATTCTACCTATGATAAAGAATTATATGCTCTTGTTCGGACCTCAGAAACATGGCAACATTATTTATGGCCCAAAGAATTTGGTATACATTTTGATCATAAATCTTTGAAACATATTAAAAGTCAAGCAAAAGTGAACTGTAGACATGCTAAATGGGTTGAATTCATTGAGACTTTCCCTTATGTCATTAAACACAAGAAGGGTAAAGAAAATGTTATTACTGATGCATTGTCTCGTCATTATACTTTGCTTCATATTTGGTTTGGAGACCATCAAAGATCAATATGTGCATGAGGCTGATTTTAAAGATGTAATGCAGAATTGTAAAGAAGGAGAACATGGAACAAGTTCGTCCTTAATGATGGATTTGTGTTCCGTGCTAACAAGCTATGTATTCCAGCTAGCTCCGTTTGTCTTTTGTTGTTGCAGGAGGCGCATGGAGGAGGATTAATGGGACCCTTTCAGGTGAAGAAGACGGAGGATGTACTAGCTACACATTTCTTTTGGCCAAAGATGAGACGGGATGTTGACCGTTTTGTTGCTCGCTGCACTACATGTCAATAAGCTAAGTCATGACTCAATCCTCATGGTTTATATATGCCTTTGCCTGTACCTAGTGTTCCATGGGAGGATATATCAATGTACTTTGTTTTAGGTTTACCTCAAACAAACAAGGGGAGGGATATCATATTTGTTGTCGTGGATAGATTTTCAAAAATGGCATACTCCATACCATGTCATAAAAGTGATGATGCTGCTAATGTTGCTGATTTGTTCTTTCGTGAAATTATTCGCTTGCATGGTGTTCCAAATACTATTGTTTCAGATCGTGATAGTAAATTTCTTAGTCACTTTTGGAGATGTTTATGGGCAAAGTTGGGGACAAAAGTGCTTTTTTAGTACTACATGTCACCCCCAAACTGATGGACAAACTGAAGTTGTCAATAGAACATTGTCTGCTATGCTGAGGGCTATTTTGAAGAATAATAAGAAAATGTGGGAAGAATGCTTGCCTCATATGGAATTTGCTTATAATCGTTCGCTGCATTCTACTACTAAGATGTGCCCTTTTGAGATTGTGTATGGTTTTCTACCTCATGCACCTATTGTTCTGTTGCCTCTTCCATCTTTGGAGAAGGTTAATTTTGATGCTAAACAACGTGCTGAATTAATCTTAAAAATGCATGAGTTAACAAAGGAGAACATTGAGCGTATGAATACTAAATATAAACTTGCTGGAGATAAGGGTAGAAAACATGTTGAGTTTGCACCTGGAGATCTTGTTTAGTTACATTTGCATAAGGATAGATTTCCTGATTTGTGCAAATCAAAGCTAATGCCGCGTGTTGATGGTCCATTTAAGATGTTAGAGAAAATAAATGATAATGCATATAAACTTGAGCTACCTGTAGATTTTGGGGTTAGTCCCAATTTTAACATTGCAGATTTGAAGCCTTATTTGGGTGAGGTAGATGAGCTTCCGTCGAGGACGACTTCATTTCAAGAAGGGGAGGATGATGAGGACATCAATACCATTGTTGCACCCGCAGCCCCTGCTGCTATACATCCTTGACCAATCACTAGAGCTCGTGCAGGCCAATTGAATTACCAGGTAATTTCGTTTCTGGGTAACAATTCTAATGTTCATGAGAATATGATGTTGCCTAAACTGGATAGTTCTGTGTTGATTACTAATGAAGGGCCTAGCATGGACAAGAGGGATGAGCACTGGAGCAGAAACAAGCATGGAGATGAAGGTGTGCGTGAAGGGAACCAAAACGGTGTTTCTAGTGCAGATTTTAGTACTTTGAAGCCTCCTTGATAACATACAAGGACATGGACGAAATATACAAGATGCCCTTTCATAAATTTCCTCCATAGCTTATAACAGGTGTTGCGTCACCTTATTTGGGCAGGCCCATGTAATTTCGAAATACTTGAGAATAGGCTTTTTTTAGTCCGTGTTTGTGGGGAAACAAGAGTTAGGGTTGGTTTTGGACCCCTCCTCCAAGGGCCATGAAATTCCCCCTCTTCCTCCATATAAACAACCCTTAGGGCGTCGTTTAGACTTTGGGTTTTGTTTAGATTAAAAGTTTGCCATAACTCCAATTTCACGTACTTCGTTTGTGTTAAACGACCAGACCAAGACATCACAGAACCCCACTTGATCAATAAAGCTTTCCTCTTTTATTCACAATATCCAGATTGCAATTTCATTTTCTTGCTTGTTCTTTGTTTGCTTGCAGGAAATAGACCCTCATGGTCAAGTTATTTTATTTTCTCGGGTTCGGGTTTTCGCCTCCGTGTGTTGTTGTCGTTGTCATGCATCTCATTTCATGTCACCATGTGCATTGCATTTGCATACGTGTTCATCTCATGCATTCGAGCATTTTCCCCATTGTTCGTTTTGCATTCCGGCGCTTCGTTCTCCTCCGGTGGTCATTTCTACCTTTCTTTCGTGTGTGGGGATTAAACATTTCCGGTTTGGACCGAGACTTGCCAAGCGGCCTTGGTTTACTACCGGTAGACCGCCTGTCAAGTTTCGTATCATTTGGACTTCATTTGATACTCCAACGGTTAACCGAGGGACCGAAAAGGCCTCGTCTGTGTTGCAGCCCAACACCCCTCCAATTTGGCCCAAAACCCACCAAAACCCTCTCCATCATCAGAGCGTTCGATCACGATCGCGTGGCCGAAAACCGCACCTCATTTGGACTCTCCTAGCTCCCTCTATGCCTATATATACCTCCCCCTTTCCAAATCCGGATCTCTCCCCCGTCCTAACCCTAAAATCGGATCTCCGCCGCCGCCGGACACGTCCGGACGGAGCCGGACGCGTCCGGATCCGCCACCGCCAACCGCCGCCTACCACGTGGCTTGCCGCCGCCTCCCACCGCCGCGGGCCGCCCGGCCCGAAGAGGCGCGCCGCCCCGCGCCTTCGCCCCGCCGCCACCTTCCTCAACGCCGGCGCACCCCGCCTCCACGCCGCCGCGACCTTCTCGCCGGCCATCGCTGCCACAGGAACTTGCTGCGCCGGCGAGCACACCTCGCCGCCCCACCGACGACCGCGTTACCCCGCCGCGCCGGCCTCCGCCTTCCTCGGCCACCACCTCATCTTCCCTCAACGGAGCGGCTTCACTCCCTCACGCCGGCCACCGCGGCCATTTTTCTCAGGCGAGATCGAGCTGCTACAGTACCCGGCGAACCCTAGATCCAGATCTGGAGATCCCGACGGTTGACTTTCCTCCCGAAACCCTAAACATTTTGCATATTTCATCGTGCTATAACTCCTCATCCGTAACTCCGTTTTGGACATATAGCATATCAAAATGTTCGTCTGAGAGAGTACATCATTTCATTCCATTGCATAATTTTCATTTGAGTTCATCTTGATTCCCAAATGCTGTTAGAAGAGGGCTACTTGAGATTATTGTTAGATCTGCTGCTCCATTTAGTTATTTGTCATTTTTGCCATGATTATTGTGTGCATGATATGCCCATGAGCTCTACATATGTTTTGTTAAGGGTTTTGCCATCTTTCCAGAGGTGCAACCCATGTAATTTTGTGATGTGTGTGGTTACTAGCACAAGCTTGCAAAGTGAGGCACTTGGTAATTCTTATTTCAGGGACTTAGCATTTCCACTAAGTCCTTGAGCTATTTATCTCATATGGCCATATGTTCATGTTGTTTCCTAGTGATCCGTGCCTCGTTTGAGGATGATCAGTGAGGATGTTTTGTTAATCTTGTAGTTCTCTATCCATCCATGTCTTTGTTTGCAATTATGGAGCACCCTATCTTGAGTCAATCGAGCTCTACTTTTGCTACTTCGTGAATCTGGGCAGATTGTCTACTTGTTAGCGATTTTGCCGAGGATGTTGTAGTTGATCCGTGCATGCTATGCTATTGTTCTTGCCATGTCTAGCTTGCATTTTGTGTATTCTTGATGGGTGTATGCTTAGTTGGTCATGACTTGCTCCGTAGTGAGTGCATCGAGCTCGTGAACATGCCTACTTGATATCTGTTTTCAGCATGCTCCAGTTTTCACTAAGTCTGAGAACTGATTATGTTTTTGCCATGTTCACATGCTTGCAATTGTATTTTCTGATCCCTTTTGGCTCAAGGTCACTAAGGGACTTTTGTTAAGCTCTTTGAGTAGCTCCATGCCATGCTTTACTTTGCCATGTTCAGGTCCTGTAGCATGTAGTTTTGTTGCTTCAAAGAGTGCTATCTGATCTGAAATTCCAGACAAGTGTTAATTTCACTAAGTCTGTGATCTGTTTACCATATGCATTTTTTCCATGCTTGTTTGAACCTGTTAATGGATGAATTGGCCGTAGCTCAGTGCTAGACTTTTGTTAAGCATCATGAATGGATTCCTGCCATGTATTTTGTTTCCATGTTTGTGTGCTGTAGCATGTTCATCTTGTTGCATTTAGGTGGCTACTTGCTGTAAATCGCATACCGGTGTCATATTTGAATTGCTTGCCATTTCCAAACCGTAACTCCGATTCTGGCGTTCTTTATATTGTTTTTAAGCGATTTCATCTCATCTTTCTAGTGGCACACTTGGATTCCCGAGTTGAGGCCAGGTTCATGCATCCCTTGTCAAATCTTGCATATGCATCCCGCATCGCATCCCGCATAACATACCATCCTTGCATCATATTGGTTGATCCTTGCACGTGGTTGATTGTGTCCTTGTTGCTTGTTTTTCTTGTTTGGGTAGAGCCGAGAGACGAGTTCGCTAACGAGGAGCCCGTTGAGTTTGCTTTCGAGGATCCACTCAACTCTGACAACTTTGCAGGCAAGATGATCATACCCTCGAAATCACTACTATCTTTGCTTTGCTACATGCTCGCTCTTTTGCTATGCCAATGCTACGATGCCTACCACTTGCTTTCAAGCCTCCCAAATTTCCATGTCAAACCTCTAACCCACCATGTCCTAGCAAACCGTTGTTTGGCTATGTTACCGCTTTGTTCAGCCCCTCTTATAACGTTGCTAGTTGCAGGTGAAGATTTGAGATCGTTCCTTATTGGAACATTATTTACTTGTAGGGATACCATTATATTGCCATGTTATCTTAATGCATCTATGTACTTGGTAAAGGGTGGAAGGCTCTGTCTCTCGCCTAGTGTTTTGTTCCACTCTTGCCGCCCTAGTTTCCGTCATATCGGTGTTATGTTCCCGGATTTTGCGTTCCTTACACGGTTGGGTTATAATGGGAACCCCTTGATAGTTCGCCTTGATTAAAGCTTTTCCAGCAATGCCCAACCTTGGTTTTACCATTTGCCACCTAGCCTCCTTTTCCCTTGGGTTTCCGGAGCCCAAGGGTCATCTTATTTTAAACCCCCCCGGGCCAGTGCTCCTCTGAGTGTTGGTCCACCTGTCAGCTACCGGTGGCCACCAGGGGCAACTCTGGGCTGGCCTACCCGTACCTAAGACAATCTGAGTGTGCCCCGAGAACGAGATATGTGCAGCTCCTATCGGGATTTGTCAGCACATTCGGGCGGTGTTGCTGGTCTTGTTTTAACCTGTCGAAGTGTCTTGAAGAACCGAGATACCGAGTCTGATCGGAACGTCTCGGGAGGAGGTCTATTCCTTCGTTGACCGTGAGAGCTTGTCATGGGCTAAGTTGGGACTCCCCTGCAGGGATTTGAACTTTCGAAAGCCGTGCCCGCGGTTATGGGCAGATGGGAATTTGTTAATGTCTGGTTGTAGATAACGTGAACCTCAACTTAATTAAAAATGAATCAACCGAGTGTGTTACCGTGATGGCCTCTTCTCGGCGGAGTCTGGGAAGTGGACACGGTGTTGGAGTAATGCTTGCGCAGGTTGCTCTCTAGTTTCTTGCTCGCGCTTTGTCTTCTCTTCTCGCTCTCTTTTGCGAACAGGATAGCCACCATATATGCTAGTCGCTTGCTGCAGCTCCACATATTTACCTTGCCTTACCTATAAGCTTAAATAGTCTTGATCGCGAGGGTGTGAGATTGCTGAGTCCCTGTGGCTCACAGATTACTATTACACCAGATGCAGGCCCTGATGATTCTGCTCCAAGTGACGCGCTCGAGCTCAAGTGGGAGTTCGACGAGGACTCTCAGCGATACTATGTTTCCTTTCCTGATGATCAGTAGTGGTCCTTAGTTGGGGGTGATCGGGACCGTGTCGCATGTTGGGTTATCTTTTATTTTGGCGCCATAGTCGGGCCATGAGTGTTTGGATGATGTAATGTTATTTATGTACCTTGATTGACGTGGCGAGTGTAAGCCAACTAGGTTATCTCCCCTTTATTATTTACATTACATGGGATGTTGTGAAGATTGCCTAACTTGCGACATATGCCTTCAATGTGATTATGCCTCTAAATCGTACCTCGACACGTGGGAGATATAGTCGCATCGAGGGTGTTACAAGTTGGTAATCAGAGCCTTCCCCGACCTTAGGAGCCCCATTGCTTGATCATTTTTAGCGGCCGAGTTGTGTCTAGAAAAATGTTTTGAGTCATTTAGGAATTATATATCGGAGAGTTTAGGCATCCTGACGTAGAGTTTTGACTCTTCTCTTCTCAAATTTCACTAAAAAAAAATTTTAGGATCACGCGGGTATTTTGGAATCGTTCCGATGGTTTTATGATGAGAACATTGTCTTGGTGCCTCCTGTCAGGGGTTTTGTGGAAGTGTCCCCGGGAGTTGAGCTCTGAGGTGTTGTCGTCATAATTTTATCGTTGCAATTCTGGAATACCTGAGTTTAGTACGCCGACATCGAAAATCTCTTTTATGCAGTTCGTTGGTGAGATAACCTCGACGCCACCCAGTACTGGGGCGAGAGTTCGGGAGTATCGCCATAACTTATATAACAGATGCTTTTCGAAGGTTGAGGTAGATGGTTTTCGAAGTTTTTCTCGGTTATGTGTTGAAGGATGGATACAGCTGGATGTAGGATTTGCTAGATTTGGGTGAGATATTATGCTTCCCCTGTATCCCCAACACCTGATTTCATAACCGGAAAGGTTCGGGAGTTTCATAGGTGGGAATTCTTGTCGCTCTAGTTCTTCTTCCATGGATATTTGGTTTGAGATTGGGATTTCTTACCGATTATTCGTTCTTGATCCGTACCTTGTTGATTTATTTCTCTACCTAAATTCTAAGTGGCTTCTCAATTTATGGATATGTGACCATTTCAAGAGGAATGAATTCGTTCATTTTGTTTGGATGTGAAGACTATATGTTGCAATTTTCATTCCGTTGGATTCAGCTTCATTTTATCTGTCTATGTGCTAACGGTGGTCAACCTCTTCAGGATGGCTCCCGCTAAGAGCACCAATCAGAATCAGAATCAAGATCCGCCACCACCTTCCCCTCCTCCGGAGGCATGGCAAGCTGTGATGGCCGCAACCAATGCAAACACATAGTTGATCATGCAAATTCTCCAAGAGCGCAATCAAGGTAACCAAGCGAACCAAGGCAACAATCAGAATCACTTTGCTACACTCAACCAGTTCCTTACTAACGGGCCAAAGACTTTCAGCAATTGCGTTGAGGCAACCGATGCTGACGATTGGCTTGTGGATCTGTGCAAGCATTTCGAGTGTAGTAACGTCAGGCCTGAGGACTTCGTCAAGTTCGCTTCCTTCCAACTCAAAGATCAAGCTGCAGAATGGTTCCAGCAGTACAAGGATTCCAGAGGTGGACGTGTGATCACTTGGGATGAATTCCGTCAAGATTTCAGAGCTCACCATATCCCTCAGAGCGTGGTTGAAAGCAAGCGTGAGGAATTCCGCAACCTGAAGCAAGGCTCTTTGTCTGTCTATGACTACAACAAGTTGTTTCAGAAGCTCGCCCGCTTTGCCAAGCAGGACGTCCCTGATGAGAATAGCATGATATACCAGTTCAGGGGTGATCTCAGAGAAGAAATCCAGCTAGCTCTTGTTCTCTTTGAGCCTTTGAGGTACTATGAGTTCTACAACATGGCATTGAAGCAAGAGGCTGCTCAATTGAGGTGTGATGCTTCCAAGAAGCGAGTCAGAGATGCTACTCCTTCTTCCTCTACTCAAGTGGCCAAGCAGCAGAAGTATTGGCTTCCTCCTCCTCCGTTCTGTCAGCCGTATTAGCAGAAGAGCAAAGGTGGCAGTGGATCTTCCCACCCACCCAACCCTGGCTTTCAGAACAAGACTTCGTCTCAAGCTCCAAGATCAAGTGCTCCGTATCACCGTCCGCTTTCAGAGGTCACGTGCAACAAGTGCCAACAGAAGGGTCACTATGCCAACAAGTGTCTCAATCAGAGGCGTCTTCCTCCTCCTCCTCCTGTGAGATCGGCAAGTACAAGTGTGGTCAAGCATAACCCCGAGCACGCCAAGGTCAACTTGATGAACGCAGCTCAGGCAGAGGACTCATCAGATGTCCTCATGGGTAACCTTCCTGTTAACGATGTTCCTGCAAAAGTTCTTTTTGACACGGGTGCATCGCATTGTTTCATCTCGAGACCGTTTTCATCTAAGCATGGTTTGGCTTTGCAAATTTTGCCTAGTCCATTAGCAGTTGTATCTCCCGGTAGGCGCATGCATGCTAACTCCATTGCTCCGGATGTTACTATCACTTTAGGAGACTACAAGTTTCTGGCTTCTCCAACGGTTCTTGGTGACTCGGATATTGATCTTATTCTCGGAATGGATTAGCTTTCTAAGCACAAGGCGCATCTTGATTGTGCTGCCAGGCAGATTCAATTGACTCATTCGTCTGAGGACGTAATTGTCTTTGCCGCTCGGGATAATACCATCTGTCTGTTTTCTCTCAATGAGAAGGGTGAACTGGATGCGATCTCGCAAATTCCAGTCGTTTGCAAATATCAAGACGTCTTTCCAGAAGAGCTTCCAGGAATGCCTCCGCACCGGCCAGTTGAATTCGTTATTGATCTTGAGCCCGGCACGGAACCTGTGTGCAAGTGTTCTTACAAGCTCGGACCTGAAGATTTGAAGGAGCTGAAGAAGCAACTTGATATTCAAGAAAGAATGGGTCTCATCCGGCCTAGTTCTTCTCCGTGGGGTTGTGGTGTTCTTTTTGTGAAGAAGAAGGATGGAACGGACCTACTTTGTGTTGATTACCGTCCATTGAACAAGAAGACCATCAAGAACAAATATCCACTTCCCAACATCAATGAGCTGTTCGAACAACTCAAAGGTGCTCAAGTATTCTCCAAGCTTGATCTCCGTATGGGTTATCATCAGATTCGAATCCGTGAGCAAGATATTCCCAAGACGGCTTTCAGGACAAGCTATGGTTCATATGAATACACTGTCATGTCTTTTGGCCTCGTCAACGCTCCTCCGACTTTCTCTCGCATGATGAACTTCATCTTCAACGCCTACACCAATGACTTTGTTTTGGTCTATCTCGACGACATTCTGGTTTTCTCGAAGAACTAGGAAGACCATGCCAAGCACTTGCGTTTGGTACTTGATAAGTTGAGGGAACACAACTTCTACGCCAAGTTCTCCAAGTGCAAATTTTGGCTCGATGAGGTTCTTTATCTTGGTCATATCATCTCTGCCAAGGGCATTGCCGTGAATCCTAAGAAGGTGTCTGCAATTGTGAATTGGGAACCTCCTCGGATCGTGAAGCAACTCCGTAGCTTCCTCGATCTCGCAAGCTACTGCCGAAGATTCGTTGAAAACTTTTCTAAGATCGCGAAGCCTCTCTCAAATCTTCTCTAGAAGCACGTCAAGTACGTTTGGTCTCCAGAGTGTGACATTGCTTTCAACACTTTGAAAGAGAAATTGATCACTGCTCCAGTTCCGACTCCGCCTGATGAATCCAAGCCGTACGAGGTCTTTTGTGATGCCTCTCTCCAAGGTCTTGGCGCAGTGTTGATGCAAGAAAAGAAAGTTGTTGCTTATAGCTCTCGCCAATTGAAGCCCAATGAGAAGAACTACCCCACTCATGATCTCGAGTTGGCGGCAGTTGTGCATGCTCTTTTGACTTGGAGACATCTCTTATTGGGAAGAAAAGTGGACATTTTCACTGATCACAAGAGTCTCAAGTACATTTTCACTCAGCCTAATCTCAACCTCAAGCAAACTCGATGGGTCGAAATGATTCAAGAGTATAATCCGAGTATCGAGTATACTCCAGGCAAGGCCAATGTGATTGCTGACGCATTGAGCGGGAAAGCTTTTTGCAACAGTCTGATTCTCAAGCCTTATCAACCCGAGCTTTGTGAAGCTTTCCGCAAACTTAATCTGCAAGTTGTTCCTCAAGGTTTCCTCGCCAACCTTCAAGTCTCTCCTACCTTGGAAGACCAGATTCGCCAATCCCAGCTTCTTGATGCTATGGTGAAAAAGGTGAAGATTGGGATTACCAAGAGTCAACCCAAGTACAAGTGCTACCGCCTTGATGACAGGGATACTCTCTTCTTCGAGGATCGTATTGTTGTACCCAAAGGTGAACTTCGTAAAGTGATCATGAACGAGGCTCACAATTCTCTCCTCTCTATCCACCCTAGGAGCACGAAGATGTATCAAGACCTCAAGCAGGCTTATTGGTGGACTCGAATGAAGCGCGAGATTGTTCAGTTCGTGAATGAGTGTGATGTCTGCAGAAGAGTGAAGGCAGAACACCAAAGGCCAGCTGGTCTCCTCCAACCTCTTGCCATTCCAGAATGGAAGTTTGACCACATTGAAATGGACTTCGTGACTGGGTTTCCAAAGTCCAAGCGTGGCAATGATGTTATATTCGTTGTCATCGACAAACTCACCAAAGTGGCTCACTTTCTGCCTATCAAAGAGTCAATCACTGCAGCTCAGTTGGCGGAACTCTATACCTCTCGGATTGTCTCTCTGCACGGTATTCCACAAGTGATCTCTTCAGACCGTGGCAGCATCTTTACCTCCAAGTTTTGGGATTCTTTTCAGAAGGCCATGGGCACCAACATCCGCTTCAGCACAGCTTTCCATCCTCAAACTAGCGGTCAAGTCGAGCGTGTCAATCAGATTCTTGAAGATATGCTCAGGGCTTGTGTGATCTCCTTCGGCATGAAGTGGGAGGATTGTCTTCCATATGCTGAATTCTCCTACAACAACAGTTTTCAAGCAAGTTCGGGCAAGGCCCCATTTGAAATTCTGTATGGCAGGAAGTGCCGTACCCCTCTCAACTGGTCTGAAACCGGTGAACGTCAGCTTCTCGGAAATGACTTAATCACAGAGGCAGAGGAAATGTGCAAAGTCATTCGAGATAACCTCAAAGAAGCCCAATCCCGCCAGAAGAGCTACTATGACAGTAAGCATTGTGATTTGGCTTTCGAGATCGGAGATCATGTTTACCTCCGCGTCTCTCCTATGAAAGGTACTCGTCGCTTCGGTATCAAAGGGAAGCTTGCCCCCAGATACGTGGGACCTTTCAAGATTGTCAGCAAGAGAGGCGATCTCGCCTATCAACTCGATCTTCCTTCAAACTTTGCAAATGTTCATGATGTGTTCCATGTCTCTCAGCTTCGAAAGTGCTTCAAGACTCCTGACCGCACCGTCAACTTTGAGGACACTGAGCTCCAAGAAGATCTCTCTTACCGTGAGCACCCAGTTGCTATTCTTGAAGAGACTGAACGCAAGACTCGCAACAAGTCAATCAAATTCCTCAAAGTCAAGTGGTCACACCATTCCGACCGTGAAGCTACCTGGGAACGCGAGGATCACCTCCGTTTTGAGTACCCGGCGTTCTTTCAGTCCTAGATCTCGGGACGAGATCCTTTTGTAGTGGTGGGGTGTTGTAACACCCCGGATATGACTTTCCCAATATGTACTCGAACTCTTGCCGTTTCCGGCGTAAAGTTATTTTATTTTCTTGGGTTCGGGTTTTCGCCTCCATGTGTTGTTGTCGTTGTCATGCATCTCATTTTCATGTCACCATGTGCATTGCATTTGCATACGTGTTCATCTCATGCATTCGAGCATTTTCCCTGTTGTCCGTTTTGCATTCCGGCGCTTTGTTCTCCTCCGATGGTCATTTCTACCTTTCTTTCGTTTGTGGGGATTAAACATTTCCGGTTTGGACCGAGACTTGCCAAGCGGACTTGGTTTACTACCGGTGGACCGCCTGTCAAGTTTCGTATCATTTGGACTTTGTTTGATACTCCAACGGTTAACCGAGGGACCGAAAAGGCCTCGTGTGTGTTGCAGTCCAACACCCCTCCAATTTGGCCCAAAACCCACCAAAACCCTCTCCATCATCTAGAGCGTTCGATCACGATCGCGTGCCCGAAAACCGCACCTCATTTGGACTCTCCTAGCTCCCTCTATGCCTATATATACCTCCCCCTTTCCAAATCCAGATCTCTCCCCCGTCCTAACCCTAAAATCGGATCTCCGCCGCTGCCGGACACGTCCAGACGGAGCCGGACTCGTCCGGATCCGCCACCGCCAACCGCCGCCTGCCACGTGGCCTGCCGCCGCCTCCCACCGCCGCGGGCC
>NC_057800.1:594251100-594275044 GCF_018294505.1 Triticum aestivum | reverse complement strand
GGCCATCGCCGCCACAGGAGCTTGCTGCACCGGCGAGCGCACCTCGCCGCCCCACCGACGACCGCGCCACCCCGCCGCGCCGGCCTCCGCCTCCCTCGGCCACCGCCTCATCTTCCCTCGCCGGAGCGGCTTCACTCCCTCACGCCGGCCGCCGCGGCCATTTTTCTCAGGCGAGCTCGAGCTGCTACAGTACCCGACAAACCCTAGATCCAGATCTGGAGATCCTGACGGTTGACTTTCCTCCCGAAACCCTAAACATTGTGCATATTTCATCGTGCTATAACTCCTCATCCGTAACTCCGTTTTGGACATATAGCATATCAAAATGTTCGCCTCAGAGAGTACATCATTTCATTCCATTGCATCATTTTCATTTGAGTTCATCTTGATTCCCGAAATGCTGTTAGAAGAGGGCTACTTGAGATTATTGTCAGATCTGCTGCTCCATTCAGTTATTTGTCAGTTTTGCCATGATTATTGTGTGCATGATATGCCCATGAGCTCTACATATGTTTTGTTAAGGGTTTTGCCATCTTTCCAGAGGTGCAACCCATGTAATTTTGTGATGTGTGTGGTGACTAGCACAAGCTTGCAAAGTGAGGCACTTGGTAATTCTTATTTCAGGGACTTAGCATTTCCACTAAGTCCTTGAGCTGTTTATCTCATATGGCCATATGTTCATGTTGTTTCCTAGTGATCCGTGCCTCGTTTTAGGATGATCAGTAAGGATGTTTTGTTAATCTTGTAGTGCTCTATCCATCCATGTCTTTGTTTGCAATTATGGAGCACCCTAGCTTGAGTCAATCGAGCTCTACTTTTGCTACTTCGTGAATCTGGGCAGATTGTCTACTTGTTAGCAATTTTGCCGAGGATGTTGTAGTTGATCCGTGCATGCTATGCTATTGTTCTTGCCATGTCTAGCTTGCATTTTGTGTATTCTTGATGGGTGTATGCTTAGTTGGTCATGACTTGCTCCGTAGTGAGTGCATCGAGCTCGTGAACATGCCTACTTGATATCTGTTTTCAGCATGCTCCAGTTTTCACTAAGTCTGAGAACTGATTATGTTTTTGCCATGTTCACATGCTTGCAATTGTATTTTCTGATCCCTTTTGGCTCAAGGTCACTAAGAGAATTTTGTTAAGCTCTTTGAGTAGCTCCATGCCATGCTTTACTTTGCCATGTTCAGGTCCTGTAGCATGTAGTTTTGTTGCTCCGAAGAGTGCTATCTGATCTGAAATTCCAGACAAGTGTTAATTTCACTAAGTCTGAGATCTGTTTACCATATGCATTTTTTCCATGCTTGTTTGAACCTGTTAATGGATGAATTGGCCGTAGCTCAATGCTAGACTTTTGTTAAGCATCATGAATGGATTCCTGCCATGTATTTTGTTGATATGTTTGTGTGCTGTAGCATGTTCATCTTGTTGCATTTAGTTGGCTACTTGCTGTAAATCGCATACCGGTGTCATATTTGAATTGCTTGCCATTTCCAAACCGTAACTCCAATTCCGGCGTTCTTTATATCATTTTCAAGAGATTTCATCTCATCTTTCCAATGGCACACTTGGATTCCCTAGTTGAGGCCAGGTTCATGCATCCCTTGTCAAATCTTGCATATGCATCCCGCATCGCATCCCGCATAGCATACCATCCTTGCATCATATTGTTTGATCCTTGCACGTGGTTGATTGTGTCCTTGTTGCTTGTTTTTCTTGTTTGGGTAGAGCCGGGAGACGAATTCGCTAACGAGGAGCCCGTTAAGTTTTCTTTCGAGGATCCAGTCAACTCTGACAACTTTGCAGGCAAGATGATCATACCCTCGAAATCACTACTATCTTTGCTTTGCTAGATGCTCGCTCTTTTGCTATGCCAATGCTACGATGCCTACCACTTGATTTCAAGCCTCCCAAATTTCCATGTCAAACCTCTAATCCACCATGTCCTAGCAAACCGTTGTTTGGCTATGTTACTGCTTTGCTCAGCCCCTCTTATAGCGTTGCTAGTTGCAGGTGAAGATTGGAGACCGTTCCTTATTGGAACATTATTTACTTGTAGGGATACCATTATATTGCCATGTTATCTTAATGCATCTATATACTTGGTAAAGGGTGGAAGGCTCTGCCTCTCGCCTAGTGTTTTGTTCCACTCTTGCCGCCCTAGTTTCCGTCATATCGGTGTTATGTTCCCGGATTTTGCGTTCCTTACACGGTTGGGTTATAATGGGAACCCCTTGATAGTTCGCCTTGATTAAAGCTTTTCCAGCAATGCCCAACCTTGGTTTTACCATTTGCCACCTAGCCTCTTTTTCCCTTGGGTTTCCGGATTACCCCCCCGGGCCAGTGCTCCTCTGAGTGTTGGTCCACCTGTCAGCTGCCGGTGGCCACCAGGGGCAACTCTGGGCTGGCCTACCCGTACCTAAGACAATCTGAGTGTGCCCTAAGAATGAGATATGTGCAGCTCCTATCGGGATTTGTCGGCACATTCGGGCGATGTTGCTGGTCTTGTTTTAACCTGTCGAAGTGTATTGAAGAACCGAGATACCGAGTCTGATCGGAACATCTCGGGAGGAGGTCTATTCCTTCGTTGACCGTGAGAGCTTGTCATGGGCTAAGTTGGGACTCCCCTGCAGGGATTTGAACTTTCGAAAGCCGTGCCCGCGGTTATGGGCAGATGGGAATTTGTTAATGTCCGGTTGTAGATAACGTGAACCTCAACTTAATTAAAAATGAATCAACTGAGTGTGTTACCGTGATGGCCTCTTCTTGACGGAGTCTGGGAAGTGGACACGGTGTTGGAGTAATGCTTGCGCAGGTTGCTCTCTAGTTTCTCGCTCGCGCTTTGTCTTCTCTTCTCGCTCTCTTTTGCGAACAGGATAGCCACCATATATGCTAGTCGCTTGCTACAGCTCCACATATTTACCTTGCCTTATCTATAAGCTTAATTAGTCTTGATCGCGAGGGTGCGAGATTGCTGAGTCCCTGTGGCTCACAGATTACTATTACACCAGATGCAGGCCCTCATGATTCCGCTCCAGGTGACGCGCTCGAGCTCAAGTGGGAGTTCGACGAGGACTCTCAGTGATACTATGTTTCCTTTCCTGATGATCAATAGTGGTGCTCAGTTGGGGGTGATCGGGACCGTGTCGCATGTTGGGTTATCTTTTATTTTGGGTCATAGTCGGGCCATGAGTGTTTGGATGATGTAATGTTATTTATGTACCTTGATTGACATGGCGAGTGTAAGCCAACTAGGTTATCTCCCCTTTATTATTTACATTACATGGGACATTGTGAAGATTGCCTAACTTGCGACATATGCCTTCAATGTGATTATGCCTCTAAATCGTGCCTCGACACGTGGGAGATATAGTCGCATCGAGGGTGTTACATTATGATGTCCAGACATTCTGAGTATGTGTTCAGTGACAGAATTGTTCTCCTCCATCTTGCAGCTATAGAACTTGTTGGAGACTTCATATCTCTCAACTTGGGCATTTGCTTGAAATATTAACTTCAACTCCTGGAACACCTCATATGGTCCATGACGTTCAAAACGTCTTTGAAGTCCCGATTGTAAGCCGTAAAGCATGGCACATTGAACTATCGAGTAGTCATCACATCAAGCTTGCCAGACGTTCATAACATCTGCATCTGCTCCTGCAGCAGGCCTTTCACCTAGCGGTGCATCAAGGACATAATTCTTCTGTGCATCAATGAGAATAATTCTCAAGTTACGGGCCCAGTCCGTGTATTTGCTACCATCATCTTTCAACATAGCTTTCTCTAGGAACACATTAAAATTCAAGGGAACGATAACACGGGCCATTGATCTACAACATAGATATGCAAAATCTATCAGGACTAAGTTCATGATAAATTAAGTTCAATTAATCACATTACTTAAGAACTCCCACTTAGATAGACATCCCTCGAGTCATCTAAATGATTACGTGACCCAAATCAAGTAAACCATATCCGATCATCACATGAGATGGAGTAGTCATCAGTGATGAACATCTCTATGTTGATCATATCTACTATATGATTCACGTTCGACCTTTCGGTCTCCAGTGTTTCGAGGCCATGTCTGTACATGCTAGGCTTGTCAAGTTTAACCCGAGTATTCCGCATGACCAAAACTGCCTTGCACCCGTTGTATGTGAACGTAGTGCCTATTACACCCGATCATCATGTGGTGTCTCAGCACGATGACCTGTCGCAACGGTGCATACTCAGGGAGAACACTTATACCTTGAAAATTTAGTAAGGGATCATCTTATAATGCTACCGCCGTACTAAGCAAAATAAGATGCATAAAGGATAAACATCACATGCAATCAAAATATGTGACATGATATGGCCATCTTCATCTTGTGCCTTTGATCTCCATCTCCAAAGCACCGTCATGATCTCCATCGTCACCGTCTTGACACCTTGATCTCCATCGTAGCATGGTAGTCATCTCGCCAACTATTGCTTCTACAACTATCGCTAACGCATAGTGATAAACTAAAGCAACTACATGGCGTTTGCGTTTCATACAATAAAGAGACAACCATAAGGCTCCTGCCGGTTGCTGGTGACTTTTACAAAACATGATCATCTCATACAATAATGTATATCACATCATGTCTTGGCCATATCACATCACAACATGCCCTACAAAAACAAGTTAGACGTCCTCTACTTTGTTGTTGCAAGTTTTACGTGGTTGCTACAGGCTTCTAGCAAGAACCGTTCTTACCTACGCATCAAAAACCACAATGGTGATTTATCAAGTTTGATGTTTTAACCTTCAACAAGGACCGGCCGCAGTCAAATTCGACTCAACTAAAGTTGGAGAAACAGGCTCCCGCCGGCCACATTTATGCAAAACTAGTTGCATGTCTGTTGGTGGAACCGGTCTCATGAACGTGGTCATGTAAGGTTGGTCCGGGCCGCTTCATCCAACAATACCACTGAATCAAAATTAGATGTTGGTGGTAAGCAGTATGACGATTACCGCCCACAACTCTTTGTGTTCTACTCATGCATATCATCTACGCATAGACCTGGCTCGGATGCCATTGTTGGGAAATGTAGCATGCAATTTCAAAAAGAAAAATCCTACGCTCATGCAAGATCTATCTAGGAGATGCATAACAATGAGACGGGGAGAGTGTGTCCATGTACCCTCGTAGACCGAAAGCATAAGTGTTTGACAATGCGGTTGATGTAGTCGAACTTCTTCTCGTTCCGACCGATCAAGCACCGAACGCACGACATCTCCGAGTTCTGCACACGTCCATCTCAATGACATCCCTCGAACTTTTTATCTAGCAAAGTGTCGAGGGAGAGTTCTGTCAGCACAACGGCGTGGTGACGGTGATGGTGAAGTAATCCGTGCAGGGCTTTGCCTAAGCACTACAAAGACATGACCGGAGGTGTAATCTGTGGAGGGAGGTGCCACACATGGCTAACAAATGTCGTTGTGTGTTCTAGGTGCCTCCCCCCTCATATATATAGGTGGGAGGGAGAGGGAGCAGCCAAGGGGGCGCCCAAGTAGGAGGAATTCTACTTAGGGTCCTAATCCTATTCGCCCCCCTTACCATATTTCCTGAAGGGGGGAAGGAAGGAGGAGGGAGGAGGGAAGGAAGGGGGAGGCCGAATCCCTCCCATTCCTCTCTCTTCCCCTCCAGGTTCGGCCTATATGGGGGCGCAGTAGCCCATGCTGGCTGCTGCGTTTCCCCTCTTGGCCCATTAGGCCCATATAGTTGTCGGGGGGTGATAACCCACAAGTATAGGGGATCGCAACTGTTTTCGAGGGTAGAGTATTCAACCCAAATTTATTGCTTCGATACAAGGGGAGCCAAAGAATATTCTCAAGTATTAGCAGCTGAGTTGTCAATTCAACCACACCTGGAAAACTTAATATCTGCAGCAAAGTATTTAGTAGCAAAGTAATATGATAGTAGTGGTAACGGTAGCAAAAGTAATAGTAGAAGTTTTGTAGTGACGGAAAAGTAACTAAGCAAAGAACAATATGTGAAAAGCTCGTAGGCAATGGATCAGTGATGGATAATTATGTCGAATGCGATTCCTCATGCAACAGTTATCACATAGGGTGACACAGAACTAGCTCCATTTCATCAATGTAATGCAGGCATATATTCAGAACTTGAATGGCATCTTTTGTCCTACCCTCCCATGGCAGCGGGGTCCTATTGGAAACTAAGGGTTATTAAGGCCTCCTTTTAATAGAGTACCAGACCAAAGCATTAACACTTAGTGAATACATTAACTCCTCAAACTGCGGTCATCATTAGTAAGTATCCCGATTATTGTCACTTCGGGGTTAACGGATCATAACACATAATAGGTGACTATAGACTTGCAAGATAGGATCAGGAACTCACATATATTCATGAAAACATAATAGGTTGAGATCTAGAATCATGGCACTCGGCCCCTAGTGACAAGCATTAAGCATAGAAAAGTCATAGCAACATCAATCTCAAAACATAATGGATACTAGGGATCAAACCCTAACAAAACTAACTCCATTACATGATAAATCTCATCCAACCCATCACCGTCCAGCAAGCCTACGATGGAATTACTCATGCACGGCAGTGAGCATCATGAAATTGGTGATGGAGGAAGGTTGATGATGACAATGGCGACGGATTCCCCTCTCCGGAGCCCCGAACGAACTCCAGATCAGCCCTCCCGAGAGAGATTAGGGCATGACGGCGGCTCCATATTGTAAAACGCGATGAATCCTTCTCCTTGATTTTTTCTCCCCGAACGTGAATATATGGAGTTGGAGTTGAGGTCGGTGGAGCACCAGGGTGCCCACGAGGCAGGGGGCGCGCCCCCACCCTCGTGGACAGGGTGTGCCCCCCTGGTCTTGATTCTTTCGCCTGTATTTTTTATATATTCCAAAAATATTCCCCGTTGATTTTCAAGTCATTCCGAGAACTTTTATTTCTGCACAAAAATAACACCATGGCAATTCTGCTGAAAACAACACCAGTCCGGGTTAGTTCCATTCAAATCATGCAAGTTAGAGTCCAAAACAAGGGCAAAAGTGTTTGGAAAAGTAGATACGTTGGAGACGTATCAACTCCCCCAAGCTTAAACCTTTGCTTGTCCTCAAGCAATTCAGTTGACAAACTGAAAGTGGTAAAGAAAAACTTTTACAAACTCTGTTTGCTCTTCTTGTTGTAAATATGTAAAGCCAACATTCATGTTTTCAGCAAAGATTGTGAACTAACCATATTCACGATAACATTTAGGTCTCATGTTTACTCATATCAATGACATAATCAACTAGCAAGCAACAATAATAAATCTCGGATAACAACACTTTCTCACAACAATCATAATATGATATAACAAGATGGTATCTCGCTAAGCCTTTCTGACACCGCAAAACATAAATGCAGATCACCTCTGAAGATCAAGGACTGACTGGAAATTGTAATTCATGGTAAAAGAGATCTAGTCAAGTCATACTCAGTGTAAACTAATAATAATACATGCAAATGATAGTGGTGCTCTCCAACTGGTGCTTTTTAATAAGAGGATGACGACTCAACATAAAAGTAAATAGATAGGCCCTTCGCAGAGGGAAGCAGGGATTTGTAGAGGTGCCTGAGCTCGATTTTGAAATAGAGACGAATAATACTTTGAGTGGTATACTTTCATTGTCAACATAACAACCAAGAGATCTCGATATCTTCCATGCTACACACATTATGGGCGGTTCCCAAGCAGAATGGTAAAGTTTATACTCCCCCACCAGCAACAAGCATCAATCCATGGCTTGCCCGAAACAACGGGTGCCTCCAACTAGCAACAACCCTGGGGGAGTTTTGTTTGCAATTATTTTGATTTGATTTGAGCATGGGACTGGGCATCCCAGTGACCAACCATTTTCTCGTGAGTGAGGAGAGGAGTCCACTCCTCTTGAGAATAACCCGCATAGCATGGAAGATATAGACAACCCTAGTTGGTACATGAGCTATTCGAGCATACAAAACAGAATTTCATTTGAAGGTTTAGAGATTGGCACATACAAATTTACTTGGAACGACAGGTAGATACCCCATATTGGAAGGTGTAGTAATGCCCCGAGACCGATGCGCCATGTGTCTTCCGGTTATTCGCTGTTGTTGCCTTGTCTTTCGCCTGCATGTTGCATCTTGCCATGTCATCATGTGCATTGCATCATCATGTTTCCAAAACTTGCATCCATCCCGGTCTCCTCGTTCTCTCCGATGTCCGTTCTGAGCCCAACCACACTCGTACGTGCCCGCGGAATGTCCAAAATATTATTTTATAAGTGGCCGGAAAATGTTCTCGAAATGGGTTGAAAGTTGACATGCGGTGTTGTTATGTTGTAAGTAGACTACCTGTCAAATTTCATCGCATTCGGAGTTCGTTTGATAGACCAACCGTTAAACTATAACGGCAATCGTAGTCGGTCTATCGTCGGACGTTTTCGGTCTCCGGAATCAGTCGACGGGCCTCCCTCTCTTCTCTTCTCTCAGCTCGAGTCCTTCTGCATAGCCCACTACCACTCACCTGCAGCCCACCTAGTTTTCCCCTTTGTCCGGAGCCGCAAGATCGCGATCCGAGGGTTCAAAAAACCCCTAACCCTAACCCTTTTCCCTATATAAACACACCCCTTCCAAATTTGGGCATCCCCTAGCCTCTACCTACCTTCTAGCCATCCCCTCCGGCTCCCCGCAGCCGCCAGCCACCTCAATCCTTGTTTTCAGCGCCGGCGCACTCCCCCACTGCCACTTGTCACCGTGCCAGCGGGCAGCCGGCACCCAGCGCCGCCGCCACGTCAGCCACGTTGTCCCTGCAGCCATTGAGAACGTGCCACCACACCTCCCCGCAGTCCCCACTCCGCCGCGGCCCGCCCCAGGCCGATCTAGGCCCAGGGAGCCCGCACCGCGCCGCCCGACTTCCTGAGCTCCAGATCGGGAGAGGGGATCCCGATACAGCGCGTCCCCGCCGCCTCATCGCTCGTCGCCGGCGACCTCGCAGGCCAGCCCTGTCGCCCCGCCTCTCTGTTTCCCTCTCCTCCTCCCTCGGCCTCACTCCCTAAACTCTCTCTCTCTCTCTCGCAGGTGCGTCGCCAGAGGCCCCGTTCGCCGCCGCCTTGCCTTAGTTTGTCGCAGCAGGGAATCGTCGCCGCCATGGCCTTCCTCGACGCCGCCCTTGTCCATCTCCGGCCGGATCCGGTGCCTAGGGGTCGGATACATCCGTCCTCGACCTTGTCTCCGGCCGTCCCGCGCCCTGGACTTCGCGGAGCCACGCTATGCCGCCATCGTCGTCCTGCTTCGAGGAGACGAGCGCGTGCCCGTTGACCGAGCCACCAACCCAGCCGAGGGGTGGGCCTCCTTCGCACGTGTGGACCTCAGCCACATCCACCGCAATCCGGCCCGCTGCACCGACCGGGCCAGGCCCAATGTGAGCAGCCCCTCTCCTGTACACTTTCGGTCCAGACAGATTCGGCCCATGGCATGTTTTTTCCCGTTCTATGATTTGTCCATTTATCCAGAGATAACCAGTTTTACAGGAAGCCCCCTAGACTTCATGCTTATTATAACTCATCATCCGTGCATCGGTTTAAAATGATTTATATACGAAAAATTCTTAGAATGTCATCTAGTTTAATAATATGCCACTTTCATCCATGTTTAACATGTTTAAAATGTTGTTTGATTAATTTTGCTCATATGCCATGCTAAAATGCTTTAATTCATAACTTAGTAATCGTAGCTCGGTTTTTAATAAACTTTATATGTAAATGGGGTAGAAAAATGCCTAGTTTAGCATGGTGCACTCATCTTGCATGTTTAACAACTCTAAAATTTGCTTTAGGGTAGAACAGTACCAGACCTAATATATGCACATGAGGATTTTCCGGACTTGTTGCTTGTTGTTACGGCCTCATTTAGATTTGCCTAGATAGGTAGTTTTATTTTGCTTCACCCTCTTCCCATGTTAATCAACATTTAATATTGTTGGGTACGTAAATGAGATTGAACTAAATAACTTGAATGTGGTGTTTCGTCAATATGCAACGGAGTTGCATATTGAGCTCCACTTAATTTGTAGGATTGTTCGTGCATTTTGCCATGCCATGCCTCATTAAACCGGACATGCACCATACTTGGTTGTGCATCATGCCATGATTATGTTATGGTTGTTTACCATGTTGTTTGCTTCTTTCCGGTGTTGCTTCTTCGGGTTAGTTCCGATAACATCGCATTCTGAGGATTCGTTCAACTTCATCTATTTGTCTTCTTCATGGACTCGTTCTTCTTCCTTGCGGGATCTCAGGCAAGATGACCATACCCTCGAAATCACTTCTATCTTTGCTTGCTAGTTGTTCACTCTATCGTTATGTCGCGCTACCTACCACTTGTTATATCATGCCTCCCATATTGCCATGTCAAGCCTCTAACCCACCTTTCCTAGCAAACCGTTGTTTGGCTATGTTACCGCTTTTGCTCAGCCCCTCTTATAGCGTTGCTAGTTGCAGGTGAAGATGAAGTTTGTTCCATGTTGGAACATGGATATTGTTGGGATATCATTAATTTCTCTTATTTTTAATTAACGCATCTATATACTTGGTAACTGGTGGAAGGCTCGGCCTTATGCCTGGTGTTTTGTTCCACTCTTGCCGCCCTAGTTTCTGTCATACTGGTGTTATGTTCCTTGATTTTGCGTTCCTTACGCGGTTGGGTGTTATGGGAACCCTGAGGGAGTCCTGGATTAGGGGGTGTTCGGATAGCCGAACTATACCTTCAAGCCGGACTCCTGGACTATGAAGATACAGGATTGAAGACTCCGTCCCGTGTCCGGAAGGGACTTTCCTTGGCGTGGAAGGCAAGCTTGGCGATACAGATGTTCAGATCTCCTACCATTGTAACCGACCTTATGTAACCCTAACCCTCTCCGGTGTCTATATAAACCGGAGGGTTTTAGTCCGTAGGACAACATACACATCAACAATCATACCATAGGCTAGCTTCTAGGGTTTAGCCTCTCTGATCTCGTGGTAGATCAACTCTTGTAATACCCATATCATCAATATTAATCAAGCAGGACGTAGGGTTTTACCTCCATCGAGAGGGCCCGAACCTGGGTAAAACTTCGTGTCCCCTGCCTCCTGTTACCATCCGGCCTAGACGCACAGTTCGGGACCCCCTATCCGAGATCCACCGGTTTTGACACCGACATTGGTGCTTTCATTGAGAGTTCCTCTGTGATGTCGCCATCAGGCCCGATGGCTCCTACGATCATCAATGGCGATGCAGTCCAGGGTGAGACCTTCCTCCCCGGACAGATCTTCGTATTTGGCGGATTTGCACTGTGGGCCGATTCACTTGGCCATCTAGAGCAGATCGAAAGCTACGCCTCTGGCCGTCAGGTCAGATTCGGAAGTTTAAACTACACGGCCGACATCCGCGTTGACTTGATCTTCGACGGATTCGAACCACTACCGAGCATGCCGCACTGTCACAACGAGCATGATCTAGCTCTGCCGCCGAACAGAGCCCTGGAGGCTGCAACCGCATTGGCTCCGACCCCTAGTTCGGAGCCGACCGCGTCGATCGAGGATGGGCGGTTGGACGCCACCTCGGGGGCTGCGGTCCCAACGGCGGTTGAGCCGAACACCAGCCCCGTACTCTGCAAAACTCGTGACTCCATGGAGCCGGATTCTTCTCCGGACTCCGTACTCTCCGCGCCCCAGCCGAGCGAATCCGATTGGGCGCCGATCATAGAGTTCACGGCCGCAGATGTCTTTCAGCACTCACCTTTCGGCGGTATCTGGAAATCACTAAAGTCTCTCTCTTTTTCAGGAGAGCCCTGGCCGGACTACGGTCAGCAAGGTTGGGGTACCCCTAGCAAACCTGCTAATCATACCCACAGAGAATGTTGGGTCTTCAAGCAGTCCGGCAAGCTTAACGCCATACACAAGGGGAGGATACACCAAGTGAAGACGAGGACGAACCTCCCAAGCAAGACAAGGGGGAACAAAAGAAATTTCCACCCAAAGTCAAAACAGTAAACGTGTTACACGTGATCAAGAGAAAAAACAATGCGGCACTCCCTGAAAAATATACCCAAGTGCCTGTCACCGCAAAGTCCCGCCACTGGTCGTCTCAACCGATCACCTTCGACCATCATGATTACGCGTCAAGTATCCGGCACGCAGGATGGGCTGCACTGGTATTAGACCCAGTAATTGGCAGATACCACTTCACACAAGTCTTGATGGATGGCGGCAGTAGCCTAAAGCTAATATATCAGGATACAATCCACGGGATGGGGTTAGACCCAACACAAATTCGCCATAGCAATACTACCTTTAAAGGAGTAACGCCAGGCCCAGGGGCTCGTTGTACGGGCTCCCTCCTACTACAAGTTATATTCGGCTCCCCCGATAACTTCCGTCACGAGCATTTAACTTTCCACATCGCTCCGTTTAAAAGTGGCTATCAAGCACTACTTGGACGTGAAGCTTTCGCTCGCTTTAATGCAATACCACACTACGCCTCCCTAACACTCAAGATGCCCGGTCCACGTGGCATCATTTCAGTGCACGGAAGTATCAAGCGATCTCTGCGCGCCGAAGAGAGTGAGGCTGCCTTGGCAGCCACACACTAAAGGCGCCCGGACCAGCAAAAGCATCCAATAGGTCGTCAAGACCTCAGACACAACTAATCAAGTCCGGCACCGCTACTCATATCGAATAAATGGTCACACCCCTATCTTTCAAAAGTACAAGGGGCTCAGCGCACGCAGACGAGTGGCGATTTCTTCTTATCTTGAATTATACATGGTTTCTTTACTTTTGCACGACAACCTTTTTACCTATATTCCTCTCTTTTACAGATGATCATCGTGCTACACCCGTCCAGGATACGGCACAACGGAGATACAGGCGCAGACGTGCAGCAGGGACCCGACCCAAGGATTCTTTTTAGATTAAGACCCTGCGTAAACCTTTTTACTGTCTCTTGTTGATACATATCCACCATTGAGAAGGATCCTGACGTCTTGGCATGTGGCCACGATAGAACAGTGCACGTACCTGGACACAAGGGGCTTCTTACAAAGGCCATTCTTCAGGCCCGGTTTATACCACAAAGACCGAATACCTTAGGGAGTGTTTAGTGTCGCGAGTTTGGCCCTATATGCATCAGCTCCGAATCATTGTCTTTGGTCAAATGTTGGGTTTGCCCGGCTCCTGTGTTTTGATGTCTTATGTTCTGCTTTACCGTCTAAGGTAGCACCAGGAGAACTACTGCGATTGCGCCCTGGTTCATCCGGACGAGCACCTCAGTAGAGAAAGCTGAAAACTGACTATCATGATCTAGCGTGAAACTGGTCAACCACTCGATGACCCATGGGAATGTTAGAATTCCTCCTCCTTAACAAAGCGCCGCTTTCCGGCCAGGCATATACGCACCTCGGGATCGGGAGAGTGCAGAGCCACCAGGGGCTATCTAGTAGCCCCACTGTCAAACTCCTATGGCTATGGGAAAGTGTTAAAGCATTATAGTCCGGTTGCCTCGCTCGCTCCGCTATCACCTCCTTAATAGTACCAAGACATTGGGTGAAGTGTGAACGCGTATTTCTGCGAACACTTCCGCATTATATGTGTGGGGGTTGAAGCCGACGACTGCAATCTTTCAGGTTATACACATGTATATATAAACGGCCGCCCAGGAGGCATCACGTTACTTTCAGGCAAAAGTATAAAAGTAGCCTCATAAAAATTAAAAAAACATTTCGCTTACAATGAGATTACATGTCATTCAAACATAATATTTTTTGAGCACTGGGTATCTATCAAACAAGCACCCTCAAGAACTTCCTCAAAGTAGTGCTCAGCAGCCCTTCGACCTATGGCCGAATCCTGCGCTGCAACAGCGGTAGCATCCATCTCTGCCCAGTATGCTTTAGCACGTGCAAAGGCCATCCGTGCGCCTTCTATGCACGCCGACCTCTTCATCGCATTTATGCGCGGCACCACATCGAAAACCTGCTGCACCAAGCTGAAATAGCTGCTCGGTTTTGACCTTCCCGGCCATAGTTGATCCACAACAGACCTCATGGAGAGTCCGGACAACCTATTTAGTTCGGCCCATTCGGCTAATTGGTCCGTCAATGAAAGCGGACGCTCGAGAGAAAGGAATTGCTTCCAAAACAGCTGGTCTACTTCACGGTCCGTCTGACTCTGGAAGTACTTGGCCACATCGGCAGCGCTCGCCGCCAAATCCATATACGCATCCTCCGAACTCCATAGCCGATCCAGAGGGGCATACCGTGGATCTCTGTACTTCCTCTGCAGCATAAAGGACTTCCCGGCTACAATATCCCCGGCTTCCCGCAGCTCCTCCTTCTTCGCCCTCATAGCAGAGCGGAGGTCTTTTCCCGTTACAGCAGCCTTCTCAAGGTCCGATGCCTTCGCCTGGTTTTCCTTTTCAAGAGCCCGGCAACGGTCTACGATGACTTTTAATTCTATGGCCATATTGGCCATCTTCTTCCGGCTCTCGCCATGTGCGACCTTCTCAGCTCGCAACTCTTCGGCCGCCTTCAAAGCAGCCGCATTACCCAATCTTGCGTGTTCCTTGGCTCGGGCAAGTTCCGCCCGCAAGGCTTCAACAGTGGCAGCTCCATCTGCAGTCATAACATGTTAAAAACACTGGCATCATACTCTTCCTATGTGGCGTTTACCAGACAAGGATACTTACCCTGCGCCTCGTCAAGCCTTCTGTTAACAAGCTCGATGTCGGCATCTGCCACATCCAACTGCCATTCTAAATGGGCAAACTGGCTAGTCCGGCTGGCCACCGAAGCTTCCATCTCCTGCACATAAATGCAGTATGGTTATTACCTGGGAGTATGATCCTCCGTTCGTCATTGTTTCCGATGAAAACCAGAGTCTCAGGGGGTACTATCTACACAGGGCACACCTAACAAGTGCAGGACTATTACACATTCCTTTTTACGTACCTCAAAGCCTGTCAGTAGACTCATAAAAGCTTCGTGCAATCCGCTTTCGGCGGACGATATCCTCTCCATCACCATATTCATCAGCACACGGTGATCATCTGAGATGGCCGCTCGCCCCACCAACTCCCTTAGAACGTTCGATCACACACTAGACGGCGCCGGACTCTTTTGTCTACTCTCTTCGGGAGCCGGACACTAGGAGCCTCGGGGATCAATTGGATCACCTTCTGGCCTCTCCGCACTTGGAGAGGCCCTCCATGTTGACACTTCAGGGTCGCCCGCTTCCGGAGCAGAGGAGTCCGGAGGAGGCATCTCGCTCTCCATCATCTCTGGAAGAATATCCCCCGAAGACGAGCTCATTTGAGAGGGGCTAAGGCCCGAACTGCACAAATATATGCGGTGGTTATTTTCTCAGAAGAAAAGGATGGCATATCTGTACTATTAAAGTTTTTGGGTCACTTACAACTCCCAGGAGAATTGATCCCCCCGCGGACTTTGTGCGGCAGCAGCGCCCCCCAAGGTAGGGCCCCCGGTGGAAGATTTCTTCTCCCGTTTGGAAGCTTCGGCTTCCGAATTCCCGGGCGCAGTCCTTTTCCTCTTCCGGTCGTCTTCCTTCACGGAGACGCTCGTTCCCTCGGTTAGAATAGGCAGCGTTGGGGGCCCACGTCCGCCGGCATTACCCTCCATAGTATATTCCTTCAAGGGATCCGGGCAAGGTACGGTCTAGAGCATCTTTTCCAGTACCGGATTCTCCAAACCCTCAGGGAGGAGGGCCGAACAGCAAATCAACTTCGTCTTTGTTAGCCAGCCCTGGTCGAAAAAGCAAACTCTCAGAAATAACTTCGTAACGAAGGAAAGATAATATGTTTGGCCGGAAGATTCCTTACCTGTTTAGCGGCGCGGTTACTGCTCAGGCGCACGTCCTCGGTGATTTCCGGACACTCTACTTGAGGTCCGAAGAATGACTTATACATATCCTCGTGCGTCAGGCCGAGAAAATTTTGAATGGCACACGGACCCTCGGGATTGAACTCCCACAAGCGAAGGGGCCAACGTTTGCAAGGCTGGACTTGACGAACCAGCATAACTTGTATTACCGCAACCAAACTGAGATCGTCGTTGAAGAGATCTCGAATGCGGCTCTGCAGTAAAGGCACGTCCTTGGCTGGACCCCAGCTCAGTCCTCTGCTGATCCATGACATCAGTCATAGTGGAGGGCCCGAGCGAAAAACGGGGGCGGCCGCCCACTTGGCGCTTTTAGGAGTCGTGATGTGGAACCACTCATGTTGCCACAATGCAGACACCTCTGGGATGGAACCTTTGGGCCACGGAGCTCCCGTCATCTTGTGTATTGAGGCGCCTCCACACTGTGCATGTTGCCCTTCGATCACCGTTGGCTTTACTTCAAAGGTCTTGAGCCATAAGCCAAAGTGGGGGGTAATCCGGAGGAAGGCCTCGCATACGACAACAAAAGTCATGATATCCAGGAAGGAGTCCGGAGCTAGATCATGGAAATCTAGCTTGTAATAAAACATCAAGCCCCTGACAAAAGGATCCAGAGCAAAACCTAGACCTCGGAGGAAGTGGGAGACAAACACGACGCTCTCGTTGGGTTTGGGAGAGGGGACGGCCTGCCCCCGGGGAGGCAGCCGATGCGACATTTCGGCGGTCAGATACCTGGCCTCCCTCAACTTTTTGATGTCTTCTTCCGTGATGGAGGAGGGCATCCATCGGCTTTGAAGGCTGAATCCGGACATGACTGAAGGTTCGGAGCACCTGACCTGAGCTTTGGGCGTTTGAGCTTGAGGCGGGGGAAGGGTTCAATTGAGCACGGGAGGGAAAAGTAAATGATTTGTCCCTTTATAAAGAGGGTGGATATCAAGCGTCCTCCCCGTGTCCGTTTGGACTTGCCTATGATCTAGGAGTCCTAGAAGTGGTTGGGTTACCCACGCCTGTATTGATGAGAATCCCGTAATAAGGGGACACGATCTCTGCTTTAACAAGACATGCCAAGAAAACCGCCTCGCATAACGCGCTGAGGTGGAATAATGAAACGATTTGGATAAAGGCTTGTCCGTGGCGTGTCGCACCACGGAATACGTCAGCAGATCTTCTATGAAGTATTTGGAGGAGGAACCCACCTTGCAATGTCGAAGACAATCTGCGCGCCGGACTCGTCGTCATTGAAGCCTGGTTCAGGGGCTACTGAGGGAGTCCTGGATTAGGGGGTGTTCGGATAGCCGAACTATACCTTCAAGCCGGACTCCTGGACTATGAAGATACAGGATTGAAGACTCCGTCCCGTGTCCGGAAGGGACTTTCCTTGGCGTGGAAGGCAAGCTTGGCGATATGGATGTTCAGATCTCCTACCATTGTAACCAACCTTATGTAACCCTAACCCTCTCCGGTGTCTATATAAACCGGAGGGTTTTAGTCCGTAGGACAACATACACATCAACAATCATACCATAGGCTAGCTTCTAGGGTTTAGCCTCTCTGATCTCGTGGTAGATCAACTCTTGTAATACCCATATCATCAATATTAATCAAGCAGGACGTAGGGTTTTACCTCCATCGAGAGGGCCCGAACCTAGGTAAAACTTCGTGTCCCCTGCCTCCTGTTACCATCTGGCCTAGACGCACAGTTCGGGACCCCCTACCCGAGATCCGCCGGTTTTGACACCGACAAACCCCTTGACAGTTCGCTTCGAATAAAACTCCTCAAGCAAGGCCCAACCTTGGTTTTACATTTGCCTGACAACCTATACCTTTCCCTTGGGACTAATTAACCCGAGGGTCATCTTATTTTAACCCCCCCCCCCCGGGCCAGTGCTTCTCTAAGTGTTGGTCTGAACTAGGGCATCGTGCGGGACCGTCCCTTGGCAACTTGGGTTATGTTGGTACCTATACTCTTAGCTTATCCGGTGTTGCCCTGAGAACGAGATATGTGCAGCTCCTATCGGGATGTCGGCACATCGGGAGGTCTTGCTTGTCTTGTTTTACCATTGTCGAGATGTCTTGTAACCAGGATTCCGAGACTGATCGGGTCTTCCCGGGAGAAGGAATATCCTTTGTTGACCGTGAGAGATTGTGATGGACTAAGTTGGGACACCCCCGCAGGGTTTTGAACTTTCGAAAGCCGTGCCCGCGATTATGGGCAGATGGGAATTTGTTAATATCCGGTTGTAGAGAACTTGACACTTGACTTAATTAAAATGCATCAACCGCGTGTGTAGCCATGGCGTTCTCTTCTCAGCGGAGTCCGGGAAGTGAACACGGTTCTTGTGTTATGCTTGAACGTAAGTAGTTTTAGGATCACTTCTTGATTACTATTAGCTTTGCGACCGTGCTTTGCTTCTCTTCTCGCTCTCTTTTGCGTATGTTAGCCACCATATATGCTAGTGCTTGCTGCAGCTCCACCTCACTACCCTTTCCTACCTTTAAGATTAAATAGTCTTGATCGCGAGTGTGTGAGATTGCTGAGTCCCCGTGACTCACAGATACTTCCAAACAGTTGTAGGTGCCAATGATGACAGTGCAGGTGACGCAACACAGCTCAAGTGGGAGCTCGATGAAGATCTTGGTCGTTGTTTTGTTTTGTTTTGTTTCCTTTTGATCAGTAGTGGAGCCCAGTTGGGACGATCGGGGATCTAGCATTTGGGGTTGTATTCTTTTATTTTGGTTCCGTAGTCAGACCTAGATTGTACTTTGGATGATGTATGAGTTATTTATGTATTGTGTGAAGTGGCAATCGTAAGCCAACTCTTTATCCCTTTCTTATTCAGTACATGGGATGTGTAAAGATTACCCCTCTTGCGACAAGCCTACCATGGGGCTATGCCTCTAAGTCGTGCCCCGACACGTGGGAGATATAGCCTCATCGTGGGTGTTACAGGTATGGTGGACTCATATGGAATAACTTTTGGGGTTTTTTGGAAGTGGATGCAGAAGCAGTATTCTCGCTTAGTACAAGTGAAGGCTAGAAAGAGACTGGGAAGCGACCAGCTAGAGAGCGACAACAGTCATGAACATCCATTAAAATTAATCAACACTGAATGGAAGCATGAGTAGGATATAATTCACCATGAACATAAATATCATGGAGGCTATGTTGATTTTGTTTCAACTACATGCGTGAACATGTGCCAAGTCAAGCCACTCGAATCGTTCAAAGGAGGATACCACCCTATCATACCACATCACAACCATTTTAATAGCATGTTGGCACGCAAGGTAAACCATTATAAACTCCTAGCGAATTAAGCATGGCATGAGCAACTATAATCTCTAATTGTCATTGCAAACATGTTTTCTTCATAATAGGCTGAATCAGGAACGATGAACTAATCTTTTTTACAAAAACAAGAGAGGTCGAGTTCATACCAGCTTTTCTCATCTCAATCAGTCCATCATATATCGTCATTATTGCCTTTCACTTGCACAACCGAACGATGTGGATAATAATAATAGTGCACGTGCATTGGACTAAGATGGAATCTGTAAGCATTCAATTCAAGGGAGAAGACAAGGTAATATGGGCTCTTTGTTAGATCAACAATAATGCATATGAGAGCCACTTCAACATTTTCATCATGGTCTTCTCCTCTCGACCCCAAAGAAAAGAAAAGAAACAAAATTATTTACATGGGAAAGCTCCCAACAAGCAAAAGAAGAATGGGAAATCTTTTTGGGTTTTCTTTTTAATTACTACTACTATAGGCATGGAAAGTAAACTAGCTAAAAGCTACAACTAATTTTGTGTGTGTTTTTCTTAAGGTTTTTCAAACACACAAGAAGAATGCTAAAAAAGAAATTAAACTAGCATGGATAATACAATGAAAAAGTATGAGCACCGAGAACTGGCATGAGTGTGTGAACATGAATGTAATGTCGGTGAGAAATACGTACTCCCCCAAGCTTAGGCTTTTGGCCTAAGTTGGTCTATGGCCACGGATCAAAGCTTCCCTCTTTGGTGTACCGAGGAGGGTCCTCGGGTTGCCACATGTTGGCGATCTCTACTACCTCTTGAGCACTATGTTGGTTTTCCCTTGAAGAGGAAAGGGTGATGCAGCAAAGTAGCATAAATATTTCCCTCAGTTTTTGAGAACCAAGGTATCAATCCAGTAGGAGACTACACGCAAGTCGCCCCGCACCTATACAAACAAATAAGAACCTTGCAACCAACGCGATAAAGGGGTTGTCAATCCCTTCATGGCCACTTGCAAAAGTGAGATCTGATAGAGATAATAAGATAAATATTTTTGGTATTTTTATGATATAGATTGAAAGTAAAGACTGCAAAATAAAATAGATTGGAAACTTATATGATGGAAAATAGACCAGGGGGCCATAGGTTTCACTAGTGGCTTATCTCAACATAGCATAAGTATTACGGTGGGTAAACAAATTATTGTCGAGCAATTGATAGAAAAGTGCATAATTGTGAGAATATCTAGGCATGATCATGTATATAGGCATCACGTTCGCGACAAGTAGACCGAAACGATTTTGCATCTACTACTATTACACCACACATCGACCGCTATCCAGCATGCATCTAGAATATTAAGTTCATAAGAACAGAGTAACGCATTAGGCAAGATGACATGATGTAGAGGGATAAACTCAAGAAATATGATATAAACCCCGTGTTTTTATCCTCGATGGCAACAGTACAATACGTGCCTTGCTGTCCCTACTGTCACTGGGAAAGGACACCGCAAGATTGAACCCAAAGCTAAGCACTTCTCCCATTGCAAGAAAGATCAATCTAGTAGGACAAACCAAACTGATAATTCGAAGCGACTTGCATAGATAACAAATCATACATAAAAGAATTCAAAGAAGAACCAAATATTGTTCATAGATAATCTTGATCATAAACCCACAATTCATCGGATCTCGACAAACACACCACAAAAGAATTACATCAAATAGATCTCCAAGAAGATCGAGGAGAACTTTGTATTGAGATCCAAAGAGAGAGAAGAAGCCATCTAGCTAATAACTATGGACCCAATGGTCTATGGTAAACTACTCACACATCATCGGAGAGGCTATGGTGTTGATGTAGAAGCCCTCCATGATCGATTCCCCCTCCGGCGGAGCTCTAGAAAAGGCCCCAAGATGGGATCTCTTCGGTACGAAAGGTTGCGGTGGTGGAAATAGGGTTTCGTGGTGCTCTTGGATGTTTTCGAGGTATATGAGTATATATAGGCGAAAGAAGTCGGTCAAGGGGGCCACGAGTGGCCCACGTGGGTGGGGGTGCGCCTCCCTGCCTCGTGGCCTCCTCGATGCTTCCTTGACGTCCACTCCAAGTCTCCTGGATTGCGTTTGTTCCAAAAATCACTCTCCCAAAGGTTTCATTCCGTTTGGATTCCGTTTGATATTCCTTTTCTGCGAAACACTGAAATACTCAAAAAGAATAGCAATTTGCACTAGGCCTTTGGTTAGTAGGTTAGTCCCAAAAATAATATAAAAAGGTATATTAAAGCCCATTAAACATCCAAAATAGATAATATAATAGCATGGGACAATCAAAAATTATAGATACGTTGGAGACGTATCAAGCATCCCCAAGTTTAATTCCTGCTCGTCCTCAAGTAGGTAAATGATAAAAACAGAATTTTTGATGTGGAATGCTACCTAGCATAATTCTCAATGTAATTTTCTTTATTGTGGCATGAATGTTCAGATCCGAAATATTCAAGACAAAAGTTTAATATCGACATAAAAATAATAATACTTCAAGCATACTAACGAAGCAATCATGTCTTCTCAAAATAACATGGCCAAAGAGAGTTATCCCTACAAAATCATATAGTCTTGCTATGCTCCATCTTCACCACACAAAATATTTAAATCATGCACAACCCCGATGACAAGCCAAGCAATGGTTTCATACTATTGATGTTCTGAAACTTTTTCAATCTTCACGCAATACATGAGGGTGAGCCATGGACATAGCACTATTGGTGGAACAGAATGGTGGTTGTGGAGAAGACAAAAAGGAGAAGATAGTCTCACATCAACTAGGCGTATCAATGGGCTATGGAGATGCCCATCATTAGATATCAATGTGAGTGAGTAGGTATTGCCATGCAATGGATGCACTAGAGCTATGAGTGTTTGAAAGCTCAACAAAAGAACTAAGTGGGTGTGCATCCAGCTTGCTTGCTCACGAAGACCTAGGGCATTTTGAGGAAGCACATCATTGGAATATACAAGCCAAGTTCAATATTGTAAAATTCCCACTAGTATATGAAAGTGACAACATAAGAGACTCTCTATCATGAAGATCATGGTGCTACTTCAAAGAACAAGTGTGGTAAAAGGATACTAACATTGTCCCTTCTCTCTTTTTCTCTCTTTTTTTCTTTTTTTCTTTTTTTGGGCCTTCTCTTTTTATGGCCTTTCTCTTTTTTTCGTCCGTAGTCTCATTCTGACTTGTGGGGGAATCATAGTCTCCATCATTCTTTCCTCACATGGGACAATGCTCTAATAATGATGATCGTTACACTTTTATTTACTTACAACTTGAAAAATTACAAGTCGATACTTAGAACAAAATATGACTCTATGTGAATGCCTCCGGTGGTGTACCGGGATGTGCAATTACTCATGAGTGACATGTATGAAAGAATTATAAAGGTGTCTTTGCCACAAATACGATGTCAACTACATGATCATGCAAAGCAATATGACAATGATGAAGCGTGTCATAACAAACGGAACGGTGGTAAGTTGCATGGCAATATATCTTGGAATGGCTATGGAAATTCCATAATAGGTAGGTACGGTGGCTGTTTTGAGGAAGGTATATGGTGGGTTTACGGTACCGGCGAAAGTTGTGCGGTACTAAAGAGGCTAGCAATGGTGGAAGGGTGAGAGTGCGTATAATCCATGGAATCAACATTAGTCATAAAGAACTCACATACTTTTTGCAAGAATCTATTAGTTACCGAAACAAAGTACTACGCGCATGCTCCTAGGGGATAGATTGGTAGGAATAGACCATCACTCGTCCCCGACCGCCACTCATAAGGAAGACAATCAATAAATAAATCATGCTCCGACTTCATCACATAACGGTTCACCATACGTGCATGCTACAGGATTCACAAACTTTAACACAAGTATTTCTCAAATTCACAACTACTCAACTAGCATGAATCTAATATTACCATCTTCATATCTCAAAACAATCATCAAGTATCAAACTTCTCATAGTATTCAATGCACTTTTTTTGATAGTTTTTATTATACCCATCCTGGATGCTTATCGTATTAGGACTAATTTTATAGCCAAAGCGAATTACCATGCTGTTCTAAAGGAATCTCAACATGACATAAGTGAAGAATGAGAGATCTATAATTTCTATAAAATAAAACCACCACCATGCTCTAAAAAGATATAAGTGAAGCACTAGAGCAAAATTATCTAGCTCAAAAGATATAATTGAAGCACAAAGAGTATTCTAATAAATTCTGATTCATGTGTATCTATCCAAAAGGTGTGTACAGCAAGGATGATTGTGGTAAACTAAAAACCAAATACTCAAATCATAAGATATGCTCCAAGAAAAACACATATCATGTGGTGAATAAAAATATAGCATCAAGTAAAGCTACCGATGGACGAAGACGAAAGAGGGGATGCCTTCCGGGGCATCCCCAAGATTAGGCTTTTGATTTTCCTTGAATTTTACCTTGGGGTGCCTTGTGCATCCCCAATCTTAGGCTCTTTCCACTCCTTATTCCATAATCCATCAAATCTTTACCCAAAACTTGAATACTTCACAACACAAAACTCAACAGAAAATCTCATGAGCTCCATTAGTATAAGAAAACAAACCACCACTTTAGGTACTGTAATGAACTCATTATTTATTTACATTGGTGTTAAACCTACTGT